>NW_015175417.1:86645-135299 GCF_001447785.1 Gekko japonicus
CTTTCCCTTCTCCTAGCAGTCCCCATATTCTCTCCCCTTTCCCTGCTCTCCATCCTATCCACCAACCAACCTATCTTTCATACGCCCCCAATTATTATTTACTTACTATATTTATACCCTGCTTTTCTCCACAATGCCGCCTACTTCATTTTCCTCTCATCCATTTTATCCTAACAACTTTGTGAGGCAGGTTAGGTGGAGTATGTGGCAGGCCCAAGGTCACCCATGGTAGAGTGGGGATTCAAACCTGGGTCTACCATATCCTTGTCTGAAACCTCTAACCACTACACTGCACTGACTTTCACTGAAGGGCTTCTGTGAAACAGTATTAAGCAGCCAGGCCCTTGTGAGTCATGAAAGTTTTATCGTAGCAAATCACCTGGTGGTTGCTGTTGGGCCTGGCTCCAATGAGTCCTCCCTCAAAGACCAAAACAGTCTTGAAAAGACCTCGCTCCCCCTCCATATTAAAATATCTAGAGATGGGGCCATGTTGAGAATTAGATATACTTATGATGATATAGTATTAAACATATGAAGCTGCCTTATACTGAATCAGACTGTTGGTCCATCAAAGTCAGTACTGTCTACTCAGACTGACAGTGGTTCTCCAGCGTCTCAGGCTGAGGTCCTTCACATCACCTCTTATCTGATCCTTTTAACCAGAGATGGCGGGGATTGAACCTGGGACCTTCTGCATGCTCTGCCAGTGAGTCACAGCCCCTAATGGTTAATGGCACCCTTATTTCAAGTTTACCAAATGGTAAATTACTCAACTAACTGTTCTGATAAAGCAGCTATAGAATTACAAGTTTCATATGAGCATCTAGAGACTAATTCAGCATTATGTCATAAGAATTCTTTCCTACATTTCTGGCAAATTAGAAACAAATCTAAAACCATGGTTTTTAGCAAATTAACCCAAATAACATTATGCTTGCAAAAAATTCCGTGTATTTGCCAAAGCCTTGTTTTATAGTTAGCATCACATACAGATCAAACTAGAGAAAGTTTCAGCATTCGTTCTAAAATCATCATTGTTCTAAAATCATCATAAAATCATGCTACTGCTTTAAACAGTAGCAAAGTATGACTCATTTAAAACCTGTCTCAATATCACCTTATTGCTTTTGGACAAAACATGTCTTATTAATATATGGTAAGCTAAGTAAAGTAGTAATAATTTCAGTAATATTTGTAATATGCTACTTTACATTAAGGGAGACTACTGCTAATATATACTGAGAACATAATATTTCCAAAGTATTACTGATACAACCGACCCTGTTTTTAAAACATATACATTATTTTGGGTAGTGTTGCCTTTAAAGAGAAAATCCAAGCACACATAATATTTATCTGGGAGGAGGTAATTAATTAATTCTATTGAATAAAACAATTGTCACAGAAAATAAGCATCAGTAGACAGCGGAACCCATTTACCCACCACGATATCTGTAATGCAAGCAAAAGCTGTCTTAATACGTCAACACTGTGTATTTGTAAATTAATAATAAAATACCTGTCAGTAACAAACACTTGCAAAAGGTAACTATGTCACTCACCTGATATCTGAGCAAGTGTTGAACAAGTCCAGCACAACAACCTTCAACCACTCAGATCACATAATTCATGCACTGAAGGACTTCAAATTATTAACTCCTACAATAGTAGACTGCAAAGACTGCAAACATTTATTTTGAGAACAGGATGGATATTAAAAAGGTAATTCCATCCTGAAGTAACAGCCTACAAAATGGAATAAAAAACCAAGCCCCCAACAGCCCTGTTTCAGCTCAAATGCTTTAACATTACTATTTGTTACACAGCCCTTGTTAACTTGGTTTTATTCTATTCAGCACACTTTCACAGTTGTTACTAGATTAAAATGTGCCTGGCCTGACAATGAAACAACAGCACCGTTGCAAATTGTTATGCAACTCACTGTCTGCAAGGGTGACTTGTAGCTTGTTCTTTATTCAGCAAGTGCCAACTGCATGTTTAATCAATGTCACCACTCACTACAGTGTGCAACTGAAGCGACTGTCATTCCACTACTCAGATTTGACTGGCTGCTAAGTTATGCAACGCTCCGAAGAATGCCTTGGAATCATTTGTCAGATGCTTTGAACGCAGGTGTGCAACACTAACCCTACAGCACACACAAAGAACTTTGGTTTTTCTAGACTCAATTGTAAACAAACGAACGGCTATCTGCCACCATTTGGATTTACAACACAGCAACATGAGAAGAATATCATCTTCAGGGTTCACAAGATACAGAGCACGTTCAATGATCATTTAACTGGAATGTCTTGGGAAACAGCTACATACACAAGAGAAGCAGCAGGAGATTTTTAACTGCAAGACTGAATGGCATATTCATAGTCAGCACAGAAAATGTTTCATCTTAAGGAAGAATGCAAGACTTAAAAAGGGAACAAACATGTGTCGGATATACACAGCAGGGCTTTCTGTCCTAACTAGGGATCATTTCAGTGGATAACTGACTGAAGGCCTGGTTCTGTTGGAAGATTTTGTAACAGTATTGCATCCTCATCTTAATTCATCAAGAATATTGTTCATGCATGTACACAATCTACGCTCTGAGTGAAAAGAACAGCCCTCCATGAAGATAAGGCTGTTTCTCCACTGCAGTGAAGAGTAAGCAGCATGTCTGATGAGATTTTATTCCTGATGCAATGTAGGGTAAGAGAAGCTTTAAACAAGTCTTTATGCAAAAACAATGTATTAATTTAGATTTGTACCTGCATTATTTTTTACATAATGAGCAAAAAAGCCAAATACCATGAAATTGCAAGATATAAAAACTGCTGTAACATACATTGCCTTTCTGAATGTTGTGTGTAAACTAGCACGTCTGCTAGATGCTAAATTCTTATTAGATTAGGAGCAGAATTTTTCACTGGCAATGTATAAATGCAACAGACAGAAAACACCCAATATCAAAACTCAAATAAACTGTCTACACATTTGAGGCAAATGCTGTCAGTTATGTTTTGGTGCAACAAAAGCAATAAAGTATATTCATGGAAGGCTGATAAAACATGTAAATCATATTAACATCAAGATTTAAAACCAATTACTGTTGCTGCTATACTAATCTCTGTAGGTATTCTGCATATAAACATCTGTATAAAAAATTTCCTTCCAGGACTGCACTTTGTGAAATTTACTATACCAATATAAAACAGACGGGGTATTCTCTCTCTCTCTCTCTCTCTCTCTCTCTCTCTCTCTCTCTCACACACACACACACACACACTCTCTCTCTCTCTCTCTCTCCCTCACTTTTTCACACAGAAGACCAACCACTTCATGACTATCAGATGAAAATGTGCATCTCAGTTACCTTCAATACCCCATCATAAACACCTGTGTATTTCTGGCATAGCAACTATAGGACTGTTCTTTGAGCCACATTTTGTATCAACTTTGTTTTAACACAGGAAATACAGCTTTGCTAGAGGAGGATACAGGTTGCAAAAACATTAATGATACTAGCTATGTAAAATAAAACACATGTTTAAACCTCTTTACAATAAACCCTGAGCAGTCTGTATTAATTTTTATGTTCTTTCCAGCCAGATGCCGGAACACTGGTGAAGATAGTTGCAGGAAAAATGAGGAGCTCTGCCATCACAACACTCGAAGATGTAAAAAAGCAAGAAGAGAGTGAAGAAAAGGAAGAATCTATTTTAGCTATGTTGGGAATAGTTGGAACAGTGCTGAACCTATTTGTGATTGTTTTTGTGTACATCTACACAACACTTTGATTTTTTTACAGCAACTCTGAGCATACAGTGGAGAGACCTGCAATGGCAAGATGGATATATGAACACTACCCAACAGGAAACAGAGCCTCAAAAGGATCAAACACATTCCAGAATGAAGTGCCTAGTTAGAGGCATTGCACCAGTGACCGCAAAATACATCTGCGACCCAGCTAAGTTTAATTATGTAAATGAAGACAAATATTCTACTGATGACACTCTAACACAGGAAATGCATATGGTATTCTGCTGCCAATGAATATGGCAAGACATTATTAATATAAACAAATTAACACAAAAGATAATGGTGCCATAAAACCTTCCTACAAGATGTTTTATTTACGGGATCCCCATTATACTTTTGGATTTCTGACTATGTACCACTGTGTAGGTGACAACTGGGGTGGAAAGGAACCTAGTTCATTTTTAAACCATCAATATAAGCTAAAAATTACACAGTTGTATAGTAAGTGTAGAAAGAAAAGCACTGTTAAGTACTGTATGATGAGCAAATAAAAATTTAAATTGTCTATCTTCTGCAACACCTTTAAGTCTCATTCTGCTAACAGATTTTTCAGATATTTTGCTTTAAATAATTCTCAGCCAGATATAAAATATTTTCCGAACAAAAAGCAGCATATAAAAATAACTTCCATGTTATACAATAGAAATGTCAACAAAACATTTGGCATGAATGATCAAAACCCTAATTTCGACTTGCTTTAGGAAAGGAATACACTCAGAATAACTGAAGTTATAAACTAATGGTTTTGGGGGAAAACTTCAGCCATTTAATTATTCTGGTTCCAAATATTTATCATTAATGTCCCAGATTCTACATGATATTTCACGTATTTACTTAAAATTCTATTGCCCATCTAATTCCTATTTCTACGCATGTACTCTAAGAAGATTATTTTACACTTTTGAGAAAGCATACAAACCTGCATAAACAAATTTATATTTTCAGATTCTACTTGCAAACCTAATGCTTTTATTCAAGAACTATGCTTTATACTGCCATGTTCTCCTCTACTTACAGATTTAAGAAATAAAAAGGTTTATAAATAAAAAAATGGAACTTTGATACTTCAACTTTTTTTTGAAAAATTCACATCTTAATGCAGAACACCTTTGAAAAACAGTAATATTTTAACACAAACCAGGAGCCTTGGGACTAATATTTTAAGAATTTTAAAAAGCTAATACTATATTAGAATAATGTATAAATACAGAAGCAGTTATCCTCCACTACTATGTAAACGTTTACATAGCAATTTCATTGCGCCGAAAGGCTGGCCACAAGTATACCAGATTCAAGCCCAATGAATCCAATAGACTAAACATTAATTTCAATCATTTATTGTTAACAACTAATGTTTGGAGACAAGACAGGGTGCTTGGAGATATAAAAGGACCAAGAAACTTCACTTCCTTGGCATGTAATAGAGAGGTCCCTATTTGGCATTATGACAAGAAGAGAAAAGAGGCCCCTGGAAGAAGATACAAACCGACGCTGAACAGAAAGAGTCCAGAAAGGAACCATTCTAATCAAAATGAAGGAAATGAGCATAAGACCACAAGAATGCAACATACTCATATGAATTCTCCAAATAAATAAACTGTAGAAGCGGAGGATACGTTCGTCTAAGGGAGGATCAGAGGAAAAGAGGGCATGTAATAAGCCTGCACAGTGGGTTAGGTGAAAAGCTGCTTGAAATGGTGCTGCTTTCAAGTTATACTCAGCTCTTTTGGGATATGATGAAGATATTAACAAAAAGGAACACAAAGCAATACCTTTAAGAAGATCACCTCTAAAGAAATACACTGATATGCACCAATTTTATGACTCCATTATTATAGAAGCCTAAGGCAGCATAATTGAATGTATAAATTTTGGAATGAAAACAGGGATTCAGCCAAATATTTAGAGTATTTCTTAGCTACCTCTCTAGAAATTCTACTATAATTTGCAATTAAAAAGAGCCCTCCTGATTAGATCAAAGATTGACTACTATAGAATCCTGTTTCCCAGAGTGATCAACCAGATGCCCCCATGAGCAAGATATGAACATTTTCCTGCTAGTGCATACGCCGCCCCCCCTCAAGATATGTATTCTTTGACATGGGCTTGTCTGGGTACTATAAAAAGATGTACACAGTATGTATATTTATCAAACTGATTGTTATGTTGATTTGAGGGTGTTTTTTTTTAAAGAGCTAACATCTAGTAGAATACACAGGAAGAATGGATGGTGCTATATGAAGTTTAATCAGGCAGGGTACAGCAACTTACTCACTGACAATTCTCTATTTATTACTGCAATCTGTTTTCCTCTTCAGCAACTGAACTTTTAGCAGAAATTTTCATACTTGAAATGCATGTTCTGCAATTAAAGGAAGTTTTCTACTTTACAAAGGCTTCAGAATATCCATTTTAAGTAAGTAAGCTAAAATAAATTCTGAACTACAGCAAAAAAAATTTCAGTTTGGTGAAATATATTGATACAACAAACAAGACTTGATGTGGCACATGTGGGAGGTAGTGTGCTTTTATGTAACAGGCCATTCAGGACTTTACAGGTCTGAACTGAATTCCTGAACCAACTAGGGTAACGTGATTTGACTTCAGAATGAATGTAGTGTTATGTTTCTAAAGTGACAAATGTTAAGAAATGTATCATAGTCTTCAAATAGTTTAAAACAGGATAAGCCAACATATTACAATAGCTATTTCCTTCAGTAACGTCTGTCAGAACTCCACTATTACAAAAGGTACCATACAACTAGCACATTTTTCCCCAAGAAACCGAAGCCTAGGCATCTGCAAAGCAAAAAGTAGCAATTGTCAAACTTTTACAATTCTTACTGCAGTTTCAATGTATGCACTATCCACATTCACTGCTTTTGCTAAGCCCTATGAAGAGGATAAGTTTCCCTCAGTTCCCCAACAAGGCAGATATCCCCAGTGTAAAAAGTAGCAGTGAAAATGTGTAACCTGGACACTAACTGTGTCAGAAACCTTTAGATGAAATGCAAGTATTGTAAATGGGTTCTGGTTAGTATGTCAGTTAAATGAGTGACACCAAATAAATCTAACACTCATCTGTTAAACATGGGAAAAAATTACAATTAGTGTTAGCAGCCACTGGAAAAGCAGATATCTAGGAAGCTTTTAGGACAATTCTGCCAAAGTAAGCACTGCCTTACAATTAAACAAGGGGGGATGAATAACAATGCCAATTTATAATTTAGGAATACAGGCTTTGATTAATTTGTGCAATTAACTGATTAAGCCACTTGACGGAACATACAATCACTTTACTGGGTAAGCATTCAGAAGTCATTGCTGCAGTAAACTAATGCCATCTACAGACCAAAAATGTTAACTTTTTTTGTTGAAAGCAGTTGCGTTGCTAGTTAACCAAAGGGAGTCTTTCAGATGAACATTTTTAACCACAGTAGACTGGGCCTTAAATGCAGCATGCACATCTGATGCAGATGTGGTTGATGCTTGTTGTCCAGATGTTTGGATTCAGAGACTCTCACCACCACCATCCCTTTCTTGATGTAACTTTCTTCCCCATCCAAAAGAACATTAGAGAGTTAGGGAATTCTTGGAAATGGCATCCAATGCTACGCAGGGAGCTACAGGTGGAAGGAGAAACTGGTTGCCCCTCCAACTCTCGCACAAGCGGATTCTTCTGCACAAGAGCCAGGGTGATTTTTCCACTCACTTTCCTGCAATGCTGTGTCCCATGCCATTATTGATGATTCCCTAGCCTTAGCTAGGGACATAGCGGCTGCAGCAAGAAAGGCAAGGCAGCAATGATTCATTCCCCAACTAGAGTTCTCCTTGCATTTCTCTGGATCCAAGCCAGTAAGATGTCTCAGAAAAGACACTTGTAATATAATATGATGTAGATGTAAACTGTATAAAAAGTTATGAACATTTGTATTAACACCAACATAACTGCATTATTACTCTATGAACAGCAGCTGAATGAAAAACAAGCGTAGAATGTAATTAAGGGTTGTTTTTTAAAAAAAATTTTGGAATAGCAAGAACTTCTGGTTACCTTGCCTATATAGGACGGGGCATCATGTGACAGAATCTGCATGGGTTAAATAACTGTCAAAAAAGATGTTTCTGTTACAGTAAAAGTCAAAGTTTGGTCGGTAAGAAAAGTGGAGCATTTTTAAAAAACACTTCAAAATCCAGAAGGAATAAAACCATGTTACGGTCTTATAGAAACGTATAGGCTTTATTACAGCACAGGATCTGTGATAAAAAAGGCTTACATCTGAAGCACTGGAGGGTGCTTATTATGAATGTAGCTGGATTCTAATGTTCTTTTCAACCTAGTGCTGCCCTGAAAGTTAACTTCAATCCTCTCAGAAAGGGAGGGTATAAAAATTTCTATCAAGAATCATCCTGCCGTTTTGCACAAGAACTCTGCTTTGCTGTTCTGACAAGGATATAACACAATCAAAAAAAGAAGAGGGCCTTTATAAAAAGAAATCTAAAATGTTATGTTGTGAACTGAAGAAAGTTGTTTAATTCAGCAGCATTTGAACAATTCTGCTAATAAATCTTGCAAATTCAATTAATACCATACTTTCAAAACCTTTCATAACTATTTTCTGCTCATAGTGATTCTAAACTGCTCAAGCCACTGGTAAATTATACCATTTTCTCTCTTCTGATGGCTCTGGGTATTTAAAGATAGAAAAGAGTAGGGCTGCGACAGATAGTAGGCTTTGTACTGTTTATGCCACAGACTTCTGTGAAATCAAAACTTCTACACCTTACTTCTCCGCATAACATGCAAGCTGTCCTCAAAGTAATGGGAGAATTAGTCTGAAAGAAGAATGAGAGGGTTTCATTAAAAGCTTACAATATTTGTACTGTCCATTTATGATCGCTGTCTGCAATCCAAATATCCTATTTACTAAGCCACTCAGCCCAGGTACTTATTTATATTTGATTTTTCAACTTTAAAAAATTGGAGAAAACCAAAGCATTCAATTATAGAATGGGACAGGTATACATAGTTATCTGTTCAAGTGTAGCCTGCTTCTTTCTTTAGTCTATGATCTTCTATGATCAAATTGCTGTCTCAAGATTCACACCTAGGCCATGTTTTGCTCTAAATGGAGGCCTCACCAGCAGGTATGCCAGCCCTGTAGCTAGATGATTTTCAGTGTGTGTGGGGGGCACTGGAGGGCATGATGTCACTTATGATGTCACAAAAATAATAAAATTAAAATTAAAACTCCAGGGGCGCCCTGAGGAAAGGCCTGGAAGCGACGCCTGTTTTTCCTTCCTCCCCATTCAAAACAGAAGCTGTCCACCCGTCCGAGGAGTTGGTTCCTCTCTTATTCCCTCCCCATCTGGGTGAGGCGCCACCAATCTGCCTCAGAGGAGGAGGGGAAGGAGAAGCTGGAGAGAGCCGTGCACCTGTCCCTCCAATGCCAGGGCCCAGGGAAACCCAAGAACGACGCCTCCACCAATGCCAGACGTGCCATGAGCCTGGGCCACCCTGTTGAGCTCTGCTTTGCCTCACAGCTGCTGCTCCTCGGAGAAGCCGCAGCAGGTGCGGGGGCGGCTCACTCAGGTAGCCATCTAAAGCTGCCCCCCGCCCCGAGGAAAGAGCTTGAAGGGAGAGAGGGAGGGAGGCAAAGGAAGTTCTAGCAACTGGAGACCTGCAGAAACCTTTCCATGCAATCACCCTAAGAGAAGCAGCAAACCAGGGTCTCCTCCCTCCCTATTCACTCCCTTCTGGTTCTTTCAATGCATGCACAGAGAGATTGCCGACAGACTGGCCTCCCTCCAGCAACTAGGGCCCCCACTGGCGATTACTGATGCCCACCTGCAGCAGGGAGAAGTCAGTTCTGAAAGCCATCTCCAAACCCTGTGTCATAAGCCCTGCCTGCTGCCTTTCACCTGGGGTGGGCTCTAAGATACGGTGGGGATGTTGGAAAATTAGGAGGGGGTGGCACCCTACACACCCACATTAGCTACAGCCCTGAGCAATGCTATCATGCTTTTTTGTTTAAAGATATTTTGTAAAGGAAAAGAACACAAGAAAGGAAGAAAGAAGGCAGTATAATAGAAAAGCAAAGAAGCATGAGGTCGATCCCACATTTCAGTTTAGGGCCTAAGGCTCCTTAGTGTTTCTAAATGACTACACGAATAAGTAACGAATAAGGAAGTGCGAATAAGAAACCAACTTCAGCCTCCTCTAAGGTGATCTGAAAAGGCTGAAGATGAGCCCTTCAATCTGTCAATCTCAATAAACCACACAAAGATTGACAATTTTTCTGTGAAACTGCTTGATTGACTTTAAACACCTATTTGAATTTTATATAAACCTCAGAAGTCGATACTGTGGAATGCATAACAAATGCAAAACTGCTGACAAATTACTGGCTTCTGGACAGTTGTTTTTGACAGGGTGTGCAAAGGGGCAAACTAAGATACTGTAACCTCAAGCATCCTTAATTGGAAATAGCATGGAAAACAACAGTAACATGCTTTGGGATCAGGCTGAGAGATTTAACAGAAGCCTAAGACTGCATAATAGATAGATTTCACTTTAAGTGAAATTTATCACTGCCTGGGCTAAAGTAGGAATGGTACCTGGATTGCAGTATTCTGTAAAAATCACATGGGAAGCATGGAGTAAACTGGAAAGAATACTGAAAGAGAACTGAAGCAATTAAACACAAAAACCATGAATCAACTTTAAAGCAGCTAGAAATTCTCGGCAAAAGGCTTGGGTGAAGACAAAAAATTTGCCACACCCTTAATAATCTGCCTCAAAAAACAACAGAACACATACAGAGAATGCTGACGCTAGATACACAGGCTTTCAACGACAAATTCTGTTCTCATGTGAATAAATGTGATCAAGATAAAGGAAGACAAGATACAATGCATATAAAAGATTAGAAGTACACAAGTGGAGACCTGCAACAAAATGTTGCCTACTGTGTTCTAGTTGGGTCTCCACTTGTTCTCTTCCCCCCCCCCCGGCTCCGAGCCCCACAGCCCGGAGAGGGAGCCTGCCCCGCTCCTCAAGAGCGCCGTCCAGCCCTCCTCGCAGGGGGGGGGGAGGCAGAGGAAGCAGCAGGAGGAGGTAAGTACCCCCCATCCCGCTGGTTCCCCTGTGTCCTCCAGCCCCCCTTGCCTTCCCCCCCGGCTCCTCGCCATTCCCCTCCCTCCGGCCCCAAAGTGACAGGCGAGCGGTGTGCCGCTGGGCCATCGCTGCTGGTTCCCCCCCGCCCGAAGCGACGGCCGAGCTGCGTGCCGCTGACCCCGAAGCTGCTGCCCCCCCCGTCTCTCTCCCTCTCTCCCTCTCTTCCCCCCCACCGGCTCCAAGGCGAGGCCCGCGCGGCGTGCAGCTGCCGTGCCTCGCGACTCTCTCTCTCTCTTCCCACCCCCACCCCCCGGCTCCAAACCGAGGGCCAATCGGCCTTCACCACTCTGCCCCCCCTCCTGGCTCGCCGCTTCCCGTCCAAGCGGCGGCGGCGGCAGCCTCGGTCGCAGAGTGTTCCGTGCGCATGCGCACGGAACGCTCTGGCACTTTTGGGGGGATTTAAACATCCCTTCGAAATTTTTGTCACCATTTAGGATTTTTGTGCACATTTGGGGACTGCCCCACGTGTGCACAAACCTCTCCCTGCCCCCCAAGTGCCCCCAAAGTGCGGGTTTAGATATCTGCACAGAGGGGGCCACTTCACTATTAGATATATAGATGATATGCTGTCTGAATTCAGCTCTAACGACAGATTATTCTGACCCTGAATCAGGAATTTTTTAGGCCCACAGCAATTTGTCTGAACTGACACACACAGCCAGCTTTGCTTGGGATGGGTAGCTAGAAAAAGCCCCCCTGAAGCTCTGAACAAGAATAAAAGGCCAATAAGCATGGCGTACTTTCAGCTCTAAATGGACTTTAGTGGTTCAAATATTTTACTTAGTTCATTCTGTCTCAAAGCTTGAGAACAGCTTTCTATTGCCTGTTAAGTCCATTGCTAGATACTTCTAAGGCTCCAGTTGTTGCACACTAGTTATTTATTCAAAACATTTATATCCTACCTGTCTACAAACTGGAACTGGAACAAAAAAATAACTGAGGTACCTAATACCATCCATCATATCGGCAATAAAAATCAACACAAATCAAAGCCATCAGCAAAAAAACAACAACCAGATTAATAGGATCTGTCATAAATACCTTGAAACTAATATTAAAACGAGCCTAACATATCAGCATGAAAATATATAGCAAGGACAGGGGAGCTTGCCATATCTTTCCCTGTCTGTCTCTCTCCACTCTCTGTTGGACTGAATCCCTAGTTACAGCTCAACACATCTCAATGCTTTCAAGTGCCATGCAGACTGTAATTGCCCAACACTGGCTTTGTTATCTTTGAACTTGTAACTGAATTCAGGTTTATGGAGTTGGAAATGACAAACCATGCTTATCCCTATAAAGCAGTTGTAGGATTAACATACCTATATAAAGACCACAGCTGAAGGCTTTATTTCATAAAAATTCAATATATTTTAATTAAGACGCTGAACTGCAGGCTGTGGAAGGTCAGTAGTTCAGCAGTTCGAGACCCGGGTGCCACATGATGGAGTGAGCTCCCATCTCTAGTTCCAGCTCCTGCCAACCTAGCAGTTTGAAAGCAAGAAATTGCAAGTAGATAAATAGGTACCACTTCGGTGGGAAGGTAACAGCGTTCCGTGCGCCTTGGTGTTTAGTCATGCCGGCCACATGACCACGGAAACGTCTTCGGACAGCGTTGGCTCTTCGGCTTTGAAACGGAGAATGAGCACCGCAACCCTAGAGTCTGATTCGACTGGCTTTCGAGCAAGGGAACCTTTACGTTTACTTTACACCCACACAAACACAATAACCAAAACAGTCCTATACTGAAGAGCCTCAATGCACAGAGAGAAACATTCCAATTTTCATTTCTAACTGAAACTTCTTGCATGGTTAAAGACTATTCCAACATGTCTTCCAAACTTCTCATGAGTAGTTTGCAGGGGAGCAAATATTTAAGCTGCTGACAGACTCCAACAGCAATTCTAGACTACAGACTGAATCCTGCTACCACTTAGTACTGAACATGTAGCATTCCTGGTAGTTTTCACTGCATAGCATGTGATTATTTTATGTAATATATTCTCAAAAGACAGAAAAGAGCCCTAAGCAGCTTAATCATAATTCTATCCTGTTGCCCAGCAAGGCACCTAATGTGCTATTGTGAACTATAACTCATAAGTTATCAAATGGACTATGCAAAGATATGCTTAAAGGGACTGTACTGAAAGGAGACTGCACACCTGAGAGAAGAAAACCTTTCTTTGAGTTGCTGTTCCAGCGGTTCTTCAAGGTTACCTGCCCTCTTACCTGATATGAGATTAACCAGTTCCTTTGTCTGCACAATGCCATGCCATGCCCAAGCATGAGGACAGAAAGCTCCAAACACCCTTAGGAGTTTCTTCAAGCACATGTAGGCAACCCCTCCCCCCCTCCAGACCTGCAAAGCTACACATAGCTCTGAGACTCTAATCATAGTTGCTTAGCAACTAATTGCTCACCCATCAGGAAGCCGGCTAGGGCCATCAAGAGACAATAGCCTTAACCTGATTACTCATCTCACCTGCAGCCAGGTGCCAGCCTCCAGTCTAAGTTTCTAGATCTCGATATTGACTAACCCCTGGCTCTCCTCCCCCTCTCCTTCCAACCAATAGTACGTTTTATGGGATGGACTAACAGGAGGTGTCACAGGGGGATGTGGCCAGCATAGCCTGCCCCCCTTCACCACAGTTATAAAAGGTACTACTTAACCACATGCTCTCTCTCCCCCTCTCCATGACCCCTACTGAAGCTTTAACCCTCTTATGTCCAGCTTGCTATCCAGAAACCCTACTTCCATCTTTAAACTCTAGATCTGCAGCTGGAGTCTACGTGGTTCTGCCGTTTCAGAACACGTGTTCCCCATCTTCTATTCCTAACCCCTTCATTTTTCCATTGGAATGGCTCAATCAATGAGGACAGGTAAATATTACCCAACCAACGAATGTCCTGCTAATGCAAATGTGCTTATAATCTATCTTTATTTCTTAGAATCTGTATATGTGTGTGCATGCTTGTGTATTGTTTGAATGATAAATATTCTCCAGTAAAAAGACATTATACTATATTGAATACAGTCTCCGTGTCCGTTTCTGGTACCTACAGTAAAGGTGGGACTTCTGTATACAACGGTATTTGCTCCCTAATTTGCCTATTGCCAATTAATAATCATATTTCCCCAATATTAATTAAGAAATTAGGGCAATTTGGCTAACAATCCTTCCCCCTCCAGTCAAGCACATTCAACTTCAAGCTTCTCATATCTCTCACACATTTTACAGAAACTTTAAATGTCCCATTTGAACCTGATGGAATTCTTTGAAGCAACTTTCATAAACTTCTAATTTTAGAACATGCAGTTTTATAAAACAAATAACAGCACACTACCTGAATCATTGCGGAGATAAGATGACATTGCTGGAATAAGACATGATTGACTAAGTAGTTCTAGCAGAACTGATGGAAGGGCATTGCTGTTTTGTCCTCTGCTTTCATGACTGGACTGGACATCTCCATTTGATGTGCTGCCTGCCGGATTTATGTAGCTAGCCAAAACCTGAACATTTGAAAATCATGCATCAAAATTATATTAATAGTGGAAAAATTCACTGGCCATTCATAAGCTAATCACAGAACAGAAAATGAACTGATGTATTATTATTTAGGCTCTTGCTACACAAAACATGCAAAATACCTGAAACTAAAATGGCAATATCTTTTCAGTTACTAAGAAAGCCAAACGTTTTAAAACAAAATAAACTTTATAAGGCAGTTGTAAAGATGAAGTTAGGAACTGATCAAGCAAAAACAAACTTATAAACAATTTCTAATTTAACTGAAATTGTAAATAGGTAGTTCACATAATGAAAACAACTTCAACAAACATCCAAGAACCAACCAGATCTCTCTGGTTTTTTCCCAGCGATGAAACAGCAGTATATATGCATGCACACACACACACCGAGAGATACACAAAAAAGCAAATGAATGTCTCTTTTCTTCAGACCAAGCCATCCCCCGAAACGTAAATTTTACTCTCCACGACCCACAAAAAATGAGGTTCCTGCGCTGCATCACAAATTACTTTTTAAACTTTCAAAACTGGCTTGTCATGCAACAAAAGGAGCTTGTCTGAAAAGAAGCAATGAAGCCCAGAGGCACAAACAGAGGTACTCTGAACACCACTCAATTAAGTACCTTGCCTTTTGGAAGTGCCACAGAACTAGAAAGAACTCTTAATGCAAGGGGGAAATGAGCTATTTTACAACTGAGTAGCCCCAGGGCTAAAAATAATTTATTCAGCCCATAATTAAAAACAATTCTGGTAGCATGAAGGAATATTGTACTTGTACCTGTAGCAGACAAGTGACATGCTCTTCCTCCAGTCTTTGTTTGGTCAAAGCTTGTTCCACATCCCATCCAGAAGCTGTGGAACCAGTTCCAAACCCAGTGCCTTTAGCCCAGTAAAGTTGTTGTTCTTCAGTTGCAGCATTATTATGTGTGCTGGACACCTGTGGCTAATAAAATGAAAACAGATCATCCTACTGTAGTAAAGAGCAAGAGTCCAGTACCACCTTAACAACTAAAAAATATGTGGCAGGGTATGAGCTTTTCACTTCTTCAGATTATTTTCTGCTGCTATAGACATGGCTACCCATCTAGGTCATCCTAATGTTTGGTATTGCTTAGATTTCATACTTTGGAATCAGGAATAGATGTATATCTTATTAAACAGATCTCTTTATTCTGATTCTTGAATCATGGATGCTAAGCAGTGAACGAAGTGTTGCAAGAAAGACATTTGTTCAAGTC
This sequence comes from Gekko japonicus, assembly GCF_001447785.1. Taxonomy (NCBI): domain Eukaryota; kingdom Metazoa; phylum Chordata; class Lepidosauria; order Squamata; family Gekkonidae; genus Gekko; species Gekko japonicus. The sequence goes on from NW_015175417.1 coordinate 102,409, forward strand.
CCATCCTCAGTGCCAAACTATGTAATCAGACCTGTTATAACATGGTAAGCATCTTGCTTTTTGGAAGTGCCATACAACTAGAGAGAACTGTAGATTTCATATTATGCTTCGCTAAATAGTCACAGGGCACTGTGGGCTTACATGCAGTGTGCAAAAACTGTTCCTGCTTTTCTATTCAGGCCAAACTGTACTTGGCATAAAACAGGTGTGGGGCATGAATCTCAAGTCCATGGAAAACTGAAACCGTCTAATTTGGAGAGTTGCAGATACTTTGCCAAATTCCCTTTTCTGGTCATGGAAATAAATATATATATTTAGGTACTGGGATTTTTACAGATTTTTTTTAAAAAAACTTGATCTGCAAAAAGAAACGAATGAAGCAAAATTCTGCATCAGTATTAACTGCCAGTAGTTGAGGAGGGGATGGGCATTTTACAAGTTTCATGGCAGGAACCCATTTTGCCCTCCACACCTGCATTCCTGAATCCCCTTTGCCCTCAGGAACAAACTTTCAGGGCTTCACAAGCTGCAGTAGGAATGGGGGAGATGAGGAAGCCTCAATCTGCCGGTGATAGTTTGCATCCAGTCCTACATCTCAAAACAGATTGAAGAGCGGCCTTAATTAGCTTTACGTAAGTGTTCCATATAACCAATTTAGCTTCAAGCCTACAACATATTCTTCAGTCGCCAACATAAACTTTGGAGAATTCGGCTGAAAACATCTGAACCATGCCACATAATGCATAGTGTATAACTAACAAAGTTGGACCAGACTTTCTTGGATTGACTGTTCAGGCTTGGAACAAAGCCAAAACTGGCATTTGGTCAACTAGTTCCAGGCCACTACATCCATTGTTAAACCCCACAGTGCCTATACAAGCAAAAGCAGCAAAAATAGTAGCCACTCAGATTTCTTCTTCAGATTGGGCAAAAGAAACTTCATTAGAGATTTAAGGAAGTTGGGACATGGTATGGTAGATGGCTCAAACGTTATATATGGTGACAAGGGATAAAATGAGAGTTGTGATAAGGTTCAAAGAACATGCTGAGAATGCTTCCTGTTGACAGCCCATTTGGTAAAATAATCCTCTAGTGAGAACAGCACCATGGGAGACTATTGCTGTATCATCTGTTTTATGTATTCAATTCTTCTGGACCATTAAACAACACAAGTATTATTTTAAATAATGGGCAGCACTTTCAAATCAACTGCAGTAACCTTACACATCTAAGTATACTACATTTCACTGAAGACCTATAAGATTTAAGCCTGCAGGAGTTGTATTACCTATACAGTGTTAGAAGCTTTTAAGGAACTCTATAGAAGGCATTTTACACATGCCACAGCCTTAAGATTGTTTTAGAAGATACCATCTCCATAAAGCAAGCATGCATTTTGGCACTATATTAGTACTGAAGATCCGATATAAACAGCTTAATCAAGGGGAAAGAAGAAGACTGAAGCTAAACTGACCTCTGTCTGGTTAGGACTAGAATTGGGAACTCTTGGAGCATGGTGACTAAGAGCTGACAGACAGGCAAGGATGAGATGTACTGCCCCAATTTCCAGTGCCATCCGCCTAAGGAGGACTCCATCATCAGTAGTCAAAGGTGTGGTGCTGAACAAACTGCGCAGCACATGGAATGGAAGGGTTGGAAGAACATTAGCTGAAGGAGATTGTAGAATGTGACCTAGATGGACAGAAAATACACACTGAGCATTTCTGATATACGAAGTTGGCATACTTGCATTAATCTTCAAATACATTACAGGTATTTTCAGGTTTTTAAAAAGTACTTCTGTTTATTACACACCGGTAAGAATTACTCCAGTGGGACAAAAACACAGAAATATATGATTCAACTTCCAGTATGGACTTGATTGAGAACACAATACTAATGTTCCTAAAAGGGACACAATATATGGAAAGCTCATTTGTTATTCTTATTCAATTATTTGCCATTCAATTAACTATGAACATTGTTCTTTCTGGGTTCTAATAAACTTATTGTTTCTCCTGAATATACTGTATCATGCCCAACTCTTGCCAAAAGCATTACTATCTGGATACTACACTCTAAACTTTCAGGATAGTTTACCTCATGACAGTTCAACAGATCCTTTCCAGATTTCAAATTCTATCAGTGTCAGGAAAATTAAGGGGCATTACAAGGTGCATGAGACTTCACTTTACAAACCCAACTGTAACATACAGACTTTTCCAGTAGAAGTTATCGGCCATAACACACAAGATTTGTTCCTGTTTGAAAGGAACAGTATGAAGTTATCATGAAAGTGTTTCAAACCTTTCACCATTTGATATGTAGAACACTATGTAATGCCTGAGTACAAAACATTCTTCAGGTTTACTGATGAAGATTAGATAGGCACACAAAGGGTTGTAGACTCTGCTCCACTAAGGACAATATGTCCTGTTGTCAATAGGTGTGTCCTGCTGACAAAAAAGAGGCTCCTTTACCTGCAGTATGCACCTTATGCCATTGAAGTGCAGTGATGTGATACTCTATTCTCAGAACTTGCCACTGATTCAATGTTGGTTTAAAACTCTCTCTTCCCAGTGCAGTGCAACATTTTCCTAATCTTTTAACCAAAGTTAAGAGATCTGGAATACCCTGTATGCTTGGATGTTCCCTCTCCCCAACAGATTCCCTGCTTTTTTGGGCATTAACCACAGTACAGCCTTACCTCTGTTTAGAGTTTAATATTAATCTTGTATAGCTTTAAACTCTAGAGTTAAACTAGAATTTGAATTTGGTTTGCAGAGCCCGGTTAAAGGTAACAAAGGTTGCGTCACACTTCTGTTTACATGCAACACCACACCTTACTTAATACTGAAAAGGAAAGGGACAGAAGGATTCATATAGGAAGGAGAAGGAACGTATGACCCGAAGAGCTCTTCTGGCTGCTTAGGAATGCTTTACGGACTGGGAAAATATTACAACAGCACTGAGACTATGCAAAGTGTTATGCAATTTGAATCTGGGATGATAATTTATTCACCCGAACAAGAGAAGTCAAATTACTTCAAAAATATCATTATTTAGTCATATTGCATATAAGCCTCCCGTACTAGATCAGACCAGTCCATGTCACACCTTTGCTATTATTCCTGACTCTGAAGTACAATAGATAATATGTACATTTCATTTTAACAAAGAGATTTTTGTTTGATTTTCATTCTACCAAGGAAATGGCAAACCTTTCCAAATATGCATACCCAGAAGCTGGAAATACAAACAATATTGCCATGTAAGGGAAATATAAACATTGAACCATTGTCCTTGCAGACCCACAATCACACATTAGACTGATATTCCCATCTACTGGCAATGTAAATCAAATTTAGAAGTTATTCAGAGACAATTTATATGCTGTGCATCAATGTTCTCACACTGTAAAAATGGAAGTTAGCAAAAAGCAGAATGACAGTGGTCAAGAAGTAGGGAAATGTTTCGATTACAATCCAGGATTGCCTATACACACCAATTAGACGGATTATCTACCCAGAAACTGGTAACCTTAGGCTCAATTGTCTCCCACCCTGTGCATAACATAAGAAAAGTTGCAACACAAACCTAGGGAGAGGGAAGCAAAAGCAAATAAATAAATAAATAAATAAATAAATCCAGGTGCCAGCTAATATTATTTTGCCCTCTCCTATTGGATATGATAGCCTGTCTAAGCTTGGATAGAGCCAGATGAGAGGAATAAGAGAAATAACTCTCAGATGAAAAAATAAGCCAGTGCATAATATTTAGTCTTTGCAAGGCCATCAAGATCTGGTTTATTTAATGAGAAAGGACAGTGACTGCCTCAAAACCAGTGAATCTGAGCTGAAAGGTTATTGCACCTGATCAAGGTTCCATTGGAAGCCTCGGAAACAATATTCAATAATTTAAAGATATTAAAATTCTATCAGTCCTGATCAATATTTATCCTAAACAATGAAGGAAATGTTTGACTTTCATATGCTTTGGTTCCAAAACCAGAACAAATTGGGAATTCCACAAAAGCCAGGTCTATGTCTTGTCAAATTCTTGTGAACTTGTACACTCAAGAGAAATACTTAGTAGTAGTCCCCAAATATACTTAGTAGTTACAGTACATACTTCCTTCACCATCATCTGTAACTCCCAACACCAATCTAAGCAGACACTGGGCATGTTTCCTCTCTTTAAGTAGCACCTCAGCATAGCCTGGGAGGCGAAGAAATAATCCAAAAGCAGCCAAAGAATGAGCAGGTATGGGAGACATAGTTTGGACTGTTGATTTGATTGGTGGTGGTTCTGCAGCAATTGTTTCTGGGGCTTCATAAACCAGTTCTCCCGACTGTTCAATGGTAACCCATTCAAACTGATCACTGTCCTTCTGCTTCTCCTGGGTGGTGGATGTAACCACTGGAGCACTCACCTTCAGAAAGAAAAAAAGACGCTTAATACTGTTCTTTGGTCTAGCCATTTAGAGTACTCTTGTTACACATACTGTCACTAAATAGTTCATATGGTAATCATTTAATAACAATAATAAAAATATTTCAATGGAGCATTCTCAAACTGTATTCCAGATGAATTATTTTAGATAGGCAGATTATGAGAAGGTTGGTCGCAGATTGAAATAATTAAAGAACAATATATAAACAATTATAATTTTAAAAACTGATTGTAGGAAAAGAGTATAGAAAAGTAGTAAGGATCACTTCCAGTATTAGAATTATTGGACAATTCATTTTTGCATTAATTTTGGTCTTGCATTATATATAGTCTTAAATTCTAAATCATTACTTAATACTCTTGAAAAAACCAAAACCAAAACTAAGACTTAAAAAAAATTCTTTATATTGATAAACAATGTACCTGCCAGGCACAGAATAAATTTTTAGATAGACTATACTGCCTTGATTTTGGATTGTAGACTATACAGTCTTGATTTTGGATTGTAGCTAAATGACAATCCTAAATGACAGATTTTTTAAAGCTTTCAATCATGGTTGGGACCAGTGCATGAGAGCAAGTGTACAAGACCAATAATTTTTCGGGGAAGAGTACTGCAGTTATCTGTCAAAGCACAAGAACATTGTTGAGGAACAACTTGCAAAACTAGTGTCCCCAGTCCAGATATATTTAATTTATATCCCGCTGTACACCACAAACAGGCTTATGGCGGTTCACAACATATAATATACAGTTAAAAGATTAAAACATAATACTACAAAATTAAAATTCAGTTCCATACAAAATCACAAGATGGTGACAACATAGTTAAGGTGCATTCAGAGATTTTTTTCCTTGTATGTGTGTTGTTAGCAAGTGGCCAAATGCTTAGCAGTTGATACATAAAGATACCTATAACTCGTATAGTGAGTAGATAAATAGCTGGGTAGGGCAGGGGGGGCAATCTAATATGATGTCCACCACCTCAACCAAAGGCCTGGCAGAACAGCTCTGTTTTACTGGTCCTGCGGAATGGTTGTAAATCCCACAGGGCCCTGATCTCAATTTGCCCCACATATACATAGATTCTGATTAAATTTTAATTAAAGAGATTAATTATGTATCTGTGCATGGTATGGGTATGAAATGAAAGAGAATCCTGTGCCTTCCTTCTGCCTTTAATATTAACTTGTCTACAAACTTAGTCTCCTTATGCATATTTTTGCAAGACACTGAACTCCATTATGAGGGACAAAATGAAGTGATAAGGACAAAAATTAGAAATGCAGTGACTGAAGCCTCAGAAAGACTGCTAGATTATATATGAATTTTTTTGTCTACGTAATGACCTGAAGCATTCAAATGCTTTCCTTTTTCGGTTTGTCTTATGTTGTTTGACTGGCGTGTGTACATAGCTATGCATCACCTCTCAGTCACTCCCCGCAAAGCTATGCTGTATTGGGTGGGCCTCTATCTTGCGCTGCCTTCCAAATGGCAGCCCCAATCACAAGTTGATGCGTACCATCTACAATGCCAAACAGGACCAGCTTCCTTCCTTCCTATTGACATCAAAAAGCTACTGCTGCCCCGACCCCCATTATTTTATATCCTTCCTAGTAATTCTGGGCTTTAGACCGCTCAGCACTTCTGAAGAAGAGGCTAGGAATCAGTGTCTTAGTGCTTGATCCAAAGACTTGCTGCACAACTGTATGCATCTTACTAGGTACATGGTGATAGGGTACCTAACATACAATATTTTCACTGTATTAAAGTGACAATAGATGATGCGGTTCATCACTATCTCAATTTTAAAGAATCAGACACAGCCTTCTTTCAGCCACTTTTTTCCTTTCTTCCAACCTGGAGCTCATGGGATGGCATATTCAAGGTTCCCAAACAGTCCCTCACCTAGGCAATGACATCCTGTATTTTAGTGAGTTCAGTGTATCAAATATATTCAGACATATCTACTAAACATGAGGCAAACAGATCTGAAATGCTCCAAGGCACTAATTGTGCACATAACCTCTCATGTATTTCTCTATGTTTATTATGCTTCATTCATGCAAAGCTCTCAAAGTCACAATTATCTTTAAAGAGAAAAATCGAAATACCGTGTAACATTTAATCAAAAGAAAGATATAGTATTTTTAAAACATTAGCACAATATTTACCTTTTAACAAGAAACAGAGCTACGTAAAAAAGCCAGTGGACATAATCAAGGCAAACTTAAATACATTTAAGTTGCAGTCATTTACAAATGTGTAACCTAAGATTAAGTCAGCTTACATATCTATCTCCTTTTACTTACTTGCTGGATTACATCTGGGTACAGCATAGGAAGCCTTTCTGCGATGAGGGCCAACCCCCCCATTCCGGCAAAAACTTGCAATGGAGATTGAATAGGGCACACTTCAAGAAAGGATTCATCCAGCACTGCATCCATGCACTCCTCACCTGGTGTGACTGCTTCATCTTCAGTGCAAGATCCCAATAAATCAGCATGCTCTACATGCAGACCAAAAAACCCATTGTTCAGTGAAATTTATATTTAAATAAGATTTTTAAAGGGTTTGATTATACAATCAGTTCCTCGAAGATAACCAGCTCACTACAGTGGCATAAACAAAAACTGAAGTGATCTGAAGAGCTCCAAAATAAAAAAAAACATACACACACAGAAAAGGAGTGGGCTTGTCTCTATGCAAGTTGGTGTGAACACACACACACACACACACACATATGAATATATATACACACACACACACACACACACATATATATATAAACACCAGCTTGCATAGGGACAAGCCCACCCCTTTTCTGTGTGTGTATATGGAAGGAGGGGCTGAAAAATCTTGAAATTCCTTGGCCATCTAAGTGAGCTTTTGATAAAGGACCAGAAACTTGAAACAAAGCTGTGTAATCCTTGACTGTATACATGAGGTCTCTAAAACTGTTCTTTTCTGAGTATCAGAGGAAAAAGCACACACACCTGAAGTTTAAATTTTTTAAAATTTAAATTTTTATTTCTTAAGTACATCCTGTGACAAAGCTATGACAAAAGTGTTGTACATAAAAATAAAGGTAATTCCTAATTTTAGGCTATCTGTTCCCTTATTTCTCATAACTGATTTCAAAAGCTTCACTTAATTGAATATTGGAGCCAGTATGGAAAGCAACTGGTTATGAATGAATTCATCCACCACCACGGATTGGAGTAAATTTAACATATAACGAAGCAATGACAAGAACTTCATGCATGTGTATTCTTATACCATACAACAAAAGCATATTCTGATGTGGAAAGATAAATAAGCTTTGTACTTCTCATTGAGACACACTACAGTAAAATCACTGCTAAAATACTACATGCCACTATGAAACTTCTAGGCACCCTGGCTTCCAGCCATTTGTCAAGGCCTGACCTAGACATTCTGAAATTTAAACCACCACCTAGGCCAAAGTAAATCAACCTAATAAAACCCTGAACACAGAGACTATTGTATATACCTTTTTCAGTATGGAGGCGCTTAAATGAATCTGTTTTTGAAAGGCTTGGATCTGAGATCACTTTGGAACCAAGCTTAACTGCCAAGTCTATGGATCGGTATCCTTGAGGAAGTTTGCGGTCATACAGCAGAGTCAGCAGCTGGGCAAGTGTCATCTCAGGTGGCAGAGGCTGGCCTAAAGAACATCAACTGGGTTACTTCTAGCAAGTAGCCATGCGAGAAATTAATTGCTGAAGTGAACACACCACTGTTCAATTATTTTAAAGGCTCTTTGAAAGCCATTTTAAAAAAAACAATGGCACATGTTTTACTATTTGCAAATCACTCTGAGTGAACTCACTTTTAAAAAGGAAGGTTATATACATAACACTTATATTTTATGAAATTATTTTATGAAATATTATTTTGCAAACAAATTTTCAAATTACAAACATTAACATGGCTTAAGAAAAGTAAAATAAATATTAAAATATAAAATATGCAGAAAACAAAAGCTGCACTAGGCTTGTCAAATCAATGGTCAATTTATAAGTAATAAATTATAGAGCAAGTGAAAAGGAGGCACAACCTGGCAAGAGCCCATTTGCAGAAGGGGCGGGATATAAATAGAAATAAATAAATAAATAAATAAACAAGACTCTAAAATAACACAAATAAAGCACACAGTTCCATTGAATAATTTTGTCTAAAGATTCAAAATTTCAGAAAACTTAAATCCACAGAACAAGCTTTACTCCCCCAGAAAAAAACCAAAAATCGTGGGAAACTGATAAATATAATGCTTGCTTACAGAATTAAAAAAATATAAATGCCTTAGTCTTCTACAAACAAAATGGCAAATATACACAGTACTTGAGAGAACTGCATGCTATTGCACCCTGTGCTACCTTAAGGTAAAGGTAAAGGTTCCCTTGCTCGAAAGCCAGTCGAATCCGACTCTAGGGTTGCGGTGCTCATCTCCGTTTCAAAGCCAAAGAGCCAGCGCTGTCCGAAGACATTTCCGTGGTCATGTGGCCGGCATGACTAAACACCAAGGTGCACGGAACGCTGTTACCTTCCCACCGAAGTGGTCCCTATTTATCTACTTGCAATTTCTTGCTTTCGAACTGCTAGGTTGGCAGGAGCTGGAACTAGAGACAGGAGCTCACCCTGTCTTGCGGCACCCGGGTCTTGAACCGCTGAACTACTGACCTTCCACAGCCTGCAGTTCAGCTACTTGAGAGAACTGCATGCTATTGCACCCTGTGCTACCTTAGCATATGTCTTTATTTTTACTATTTGAGAGGCAGGAAAAAATAAAAGTAAAAAATTAAAAATGACTTGCAGCAAATAAAAGGAAGTACCGTATTTTCCGGCGTAAAGGACGACTGGGCGTATAAAACGACCCCCAACTTTTCCAGTTAAAATATAGAGTTTGGGATATACTTGCCCAGAGACTGTATTTACCGGCGTATAAGACGACCCCCCCCATTTCTGATAAGATTTCCCTGGGTTAAAAAGTAGTCTTATACACCAGAAAATACAGTATATTAGACAAAAACAGTTTCGTTCAGTTACAATAGGACTAGCAGTATATTTGAATACTGACTTAATCTTTATAACACTGAACACATTAGACTCTTCAATAGTGTATTATCATACACATTGTAGCACATTAGGCTGACAGAGTGTGACTGCCCAAGGTCACCCAGTGAGCTTCCATGGCACAAGTGAAGATTCGAACCTGAGTCTTTCACATACTAGTCTTACATGCTTATCTACTTATACCACAGGCTCTAGATTTAGATCACATCAGACTACAAGCATGCTGTCTCAAAAAAACTCGGGGATTACCTGGTAACAATTTATGGTAAAGGTGAAAAACAGGAACACTAATAGTTTTGCTGGAAGTGTCGCCTCCTGTAGAGGAACTGCCTACTTTATCTGCCATTACTCTGCCTCGTCTGGAAGGTGGACGAGGAGGTGTAGAGGACACTGCCCTCTTTGATTGTGACTTCAAACCTATAAAAAATAATATTCTAAGAACAGTAAAATCAAAGATGCTGTGCACATAAAAGGACCTTGCTGATGCAGAGTTCCACATGACACAGTCTCAAGTTTGAAGTGATAGTTCCTGAGTGTTGCTCCCTCTAAGATGAGTTAGTGTGAGCTAGCTCACAGTTTTTTAGCCTTCAGCTCACACATTTTTGTCTTAGCTCAGGAAGGATGGGCTCCAGAGCAAACTCATTTATGCAGTAGCCAAATTACTTGCTCACAACTTTAATGCCAGTAGCTCACAAAGTTGAATTTTTGCTCACAAGACTCCACAGCTTAGAGGGAGCATTTGGGCACAAATACAATTCCTTCTGGGCCAACCATACATGTAGGCACCAATGCTTGGTTGAGAATGTTGTTTAAAAGATGCTAGGCTGTGTACAACTCCGCATAGATAAGTGCCAAGCCCAATGTCTTATTATAATTAGCCCTAGCTATGTAACACATTCATCATTTTATTTCAAAGCACTGCATACTACTGTCTTCCAGTTTTTTGGCTAACAAATGCAAAGGCACAGCAGAAGGATAATGAATTATATTTCCTGTAGCCTTAAACTTACTAGATTTGTATATATTTTGTTTTTTGCCCTTCATTACCTGACCTATATTGGCCCATACTGTTTACCCTTAGGCCTCTTCTCCCCCATTTTCCTCAAAACACTTGAAAGCTTTAAAGAGTTAACACATACCAGAAGCAACAACAACACTGTAATTGTCCTGAAACCCATTTTCTGCTTTAACTTTTTCTTTTTCTTCATAGTTCTTTTTTTCTTTGTCTTCTTTTTGTTCACTAATTAACTTTGCAGTTATACTAGGGGTATCTGAAAAAACAAAATGTTATGTAAAATATCAAAATAATTATTTGAATAGTAGTTTGCTCAAAGTTAATGTATTTGCTTTTAATTAATCGATTCGTTTCAAGCCTTTTGCACTAGCACTCCATCCCTGTGCACATGTCCAATATAGGTGAACACTGTAAAATCAGGATTCACCAGCATCTACTGCATTGCCCATTGTTTGTGTACTAGATACCGCATTTACAAAGTGGCACAAAATTGAGGTGGACAGGTGTATGAATAGGGCCTGTCTGCTGAGATCCAAGCATGTAAGCAAAACAAGGTAAGGGCCTGTGCAAAATGGTGCTATAGTGGCTCAGGATCAAGAACCTAAATGCATCACAAAAATCACCTGGTTCATGAGCTGAGAGTCATACGATTACACTTGCAACGAACCTCCCACAAACCTCCATAGTTTTTATGGAGGTTCATGTGGTTTGTGTCGGCGGTTCATGCAGCAGATATGCTGGCACTGATCAATTAATTGTCAAAGCAACGGGGGGGGGGGGATGGACTTCTGTAGCCCTGGAAACACCCATAGTGGCCCTCCAAACACCAAACAAAAGAGGCCCTTGTGGGAGCCAGGGGCATGGAGGAAAGTGTGAAAAAGCCTGGTTCGGGGGTGGAAGGAGATGAGGGAGAGGTGGAGGAGGGATGCATCCTGGCAGCAGTGCAGGAGAGAGAGTTGAAGATTCGAGGCTTGGGGAAGAAAGGGGAAGGTGATCTCCTTTGATGGAAGCAGCCGGAGCTCTGGGAAACTGGCCCGTTGGACAGTCAGAGGGAAGCCAGCAGATGAGGCCAGGTCAGAAAGGAGGACCCCAGGAGGCCCAGAAGTTGGGGATCACAGGGTCAAAAGGAAAATAGGGGTGCAATCTCCCATTGGTAGCAAAGGAGAGTCAGCTGAAGACTTGCTGTGAATTTGGCATCTCTAGCCCATGGGGCTACCACATCACATCACCACACCACACCACATCACAAACCTCACAAAACAAACCAGTTCAGTAAATGGGAAGGTTCATGAAGGAAACTATCTGCGGGAAACAACAGCACACAACCAGGAACAACTTCCATTTTCCCAGTTTGTGCCCATCCCTAGTAGTGGCCTGGTTCAGCCTTGTACAGGTTGATTCTCTACACAGGACTATTATTTTGGGCTGATTACATGGTTACTTCATGTGCCAATGTCAACCCAATCCACTTCCTTCAAAAAGTAACTTAGTGGCCAGGGACAGCCAATCTTCTAAGTTACTGATAATAATGTATGACTCAGATCTGTGTTATCCATATTTATGCACCCAACTCCAAACCTCCTGATTAGCACAGATTTAGCTAGATCTATCTATCTATCTATCTATCTATCTATCTATCTATCTATCTATCTATCTATCTATCTATCTATCTATCTATCTATCTATCTATCTATCTATCTATCTATCTAATAACATTGGAGAGAAAATCAAACGCTGCAGGACCCCACAACTAAGGTCTCGTCAGGAAGACCTCTACTCCCTGATAGTAACCCTCTGAGAGTGTCCCTGAAGAAATGAAGAGAACCAACTAAGGGCGGTGCCCCTTACTCCCAGGGAGCCAAGCAGTCAATCAGGACCAAATGGTCAACTGTATCAAAGGCTGCTGATAGATTGAGAGGTGATTGTATAATGAAATTGAGAAAATACATATTTTATCATTAAATTATCATTAAAATGGAAAGCTGGAATTTGTATGGTGTCTTCCACACGCTGCCATCATAATATATAGCATGTATTTTCTATACAAGCACCACACACTTCCAGCAACAACTGATTCTATGCAAGCTGTATCTAAGAGTATATATATTATATATATATTCAGGGGTCACTTCCTAGAAAAAGAGATGCAGGAGCTCATTTGCATATGCCACACCCGCTGACAAAGGGCAGGCACGTTTAAAATGAGTTAAGGCATATGTAAATGAGTTTAAATCCCCCCCTTCCGAATATCTCCACAAAAGCGGAGAGGCTCAGGGGGAAAGGCAGGCGTGTCTGCCTCCCTGCCCTTCCCATCCCGCGGCGGGCTGGCTGGAGACGGGAAGGGCCAGGAGGCAGACATGCCTGGGTTCCCTGCCCGGTTTCCGGGGCACCTGGCGAAGGTTGGGCAGGAAACCCAAGCATTTAAATCCCCCCCCCCGAGTCTCTCCACAAAAGCGAAGAGGCTCAGGGGGAAAGACAGGCATGTCTGCCTCCTTGCCCTTCCCATCTTCCCAAAGCCCCAGGGCACCTGGAGAAAGTTGGGCAGGGAACCCAAGCCTTTAAAAAAAAACCTCCACAGTCCCTCCGTGGGCGGGGGGCAAGGCCTCGGCTCCTTACTGCCGGAGCACCACTCTGGGGCGCTCCAGCAGGAAATGACCCCTGTATATATTTAAAACCATGGTTTGCTGCTTTAATCTTGGTTACAATTCATAGGGAAGCTATTATTTAGTTGGCTAAACTAAGCTCAGCAGCTGGAATGTCCATACAAGGAAGTCTGCATGTTGCAATCAGGCATGGTGGAGAAGTCAGAAAGCTGCTTTAAGCACACTTTGCTCATATATCCTTAAATTAACGGAAACCATGTTTTGCAAACCCAATTAAAACCATGGTTTCCCATTATAATTTATGGCCAAGTCTTAAAAATGGTATGTAGATGTAAAAGCTTAACAGATTAAGGAAAACAAACCCATGATTAAGTATTATCTTCTGCATACAAATTCCATGGTTTCCCATTATAATTTATGGCCAAGTCTTAAAAATGGTATGTAGATGTAAAAGCTTAACAGATTAAGGAAAACAAACCCATGATTAAGTATTATCTTCTGCATACAAATTCCATGACCCAGAAAAGGTACAGGTTGAGCCATACTACACTTTTAAAGTATTAGCATCGAATAAACATCATGGGGTCCAATTATGAGTAATGCATGAATCATCTGTCAAAATACCTGTACATGCTAACCTATTCATGCTAACTTCTATGGGGGGGAATGGAGAGTTCTGTAGCCCTCCCCCCTTTCAAAGAGTAGGAATGAAAATATATGTGTATATACATTAATAAATAAAGGAAATGTTGGTTTCCCTGATGTGACTGCAACCAAAAAATAAATTTCCACCGAATATAATTAAAGGCCAATTTAAAAAATAATGATAAAAATAATATAGAACTTGCCTGACACACGATCAAGAACTTCTGCCAATGTTGTTGAGACTGGTAAGAGAAGAGTGCGAAACCTGTGTCCTGCCCCATACATTGGATGCTGAATTACATGACTGGTAGCATTAATTCTACCCTTGTACAACTAGAATTTAGGAGAGAAAGAGATATTTTAAGCATTCAGAAATAGTCCAACAACTATGTGTCAAATTGTTACAAATGAAACTCTAGGCCTTGGAAATATGACCCTTGGGCATGGGCACTATTAAAGTTATTTCAGATAACTATAATAATGGAGAAAAAAGACCAATGTTTAGAATTCTCAATAGCTAACTGTGTCTATCAGAGCTATCCATTTCAGAACACAGTATTCTAGAACTGAAGTATCTACACGGACACGGTCAGTAATCTCTACAGATTACTGTAATATGCTTTTCATGGAGTTACCTTTAAAAATGGTTTGGAAACTTCAGTTGGTCCAAAATATGGCAACGAGGTTTATTCATTTGTTTTATTTATACTCCAACTTTCTCAACAGGGACCCAACGTGGCTCATAACATTCTCCTGTTCTCCATTTTATCCTAACTACCCAGAGAGGTAGGATAGGCTAAGTGTTTGTGATGACCCAAGGTCACCCAACTAGCTTTCATGGCAGACTGGGGATAAGAACATGGGTTCTCCAGATCCCAGTCTAACACTTTAACCACTATACCATGCTGGTTATTGTCAGGGGGTAGGTACAGAGATTGGATCGCCTCTGGCTGCAAGATGTGCACTGGCTGCTTCCAAGAACAATTCAAAATGCTCATTCTTATTTTAAGGCTTGGGCCTGGATACTTAAAGGATTGCCTCCACCCATATTATTCAGTCTGCCAGTTAAGATCCTTTTCTGAAGCCTTGTTTTCTGTATATCTGTCTGCACAGGCGAGGTGGGTGGTGACCAGAGACAGGGATATTTTTTTTTAGTGGTGTTGCCTCACCTGTGGAATGCCCTCTGCCATGAGGCTCTCATCCGGTGCCTTACCATACTTTCTTTTAGGCACGAGGATGAAAAACAGGTTGCTTACCTGTAACTGATGATCTTCGAGTGGTCATCTGGGCAGTACCACACATGGGTGGGGCGCCTGCGCACAACCACACTGGAGAAACTTCTAGAGCTTGCCTCAGAATCTTTTTGGCAGGGTGTTTTCCCACTCTGGGGAGCAGGCATGCACTGCACATGCCTGGAATAGGGGAGAGAGCTGCCTCCTACTCAGTTCCTTCCATTGCTACAGGTAAGTCTCGACAAAAATTCAGGTAAGTGATCAAGAGATGCCAGCAGTGGGGAAGGCTGGGTGGAACTGTGAAACTGCACAGAAGACCACTCGAAGATCATTAGTTACAGGTAAGCAACCTGTTTATCTTCGTCGTGGTCTCTGTGCAGTCCCACACATGGGTGATTAGAAGAGCTGAACCAGGTGGAGGAGGGAACTGGCAGCTGGAAGAGACAATCAGCAGGTTAGGACATAGCAGCATGATTTCAATTTACAGGTCCTATCTGAAGAAGCAAAAGCAACAGGCAAAGAGAGATCGGAGTACCACCTGGCCAAATGCAGCATCCCGTTGAGCTCGAACGTCAAGTGCATAGTGGGACACGAAGGTCGATGTCGAGGGACCACGTAGCCGCAACACAGACGTCTTCCAACAGGACACCAGCTAGGAAGGCCGTAGAAGTTGAAACTGCTCTTGTGGAGTGAGCAGTGATACAGATGGGTAAGGGTTGGTTTGCCAACTCATAGCAAAGGGCTATGGTGGTAGTAACCCATTTCAACAATCTTTGAGAGGAGATTGGTTCACCCTTGGACGGAGAACCATAGGCAACAAAAAGCCTTGGAGACTTTCGAAAGGGCTTTGTTCGATGGAGATAAAAAGAGAGTTTCCACCGGACATCGAGGCAGTGCAGGGCTCTCTGAGGTGCGTCAGCCGGGTTCGGAAAGGAAGTAGGTAGAACAGAAGACTGAGATAGATGAAAGGCGGAAACGACTTTTGGTAGAAAGGAGGGATCTGGCCGGAGAACTACCTTTTCCTTGTGGAAAATTGTATATGGGGGATCTTGCCCGAAAGGCAAAAGGTCCCCCGAACGGGCGAGCCGTAGTAATAGCAATTAAAAATGCTGTCTTCCATGAGAGGAGTTGAAGATCCACCGAAGCCATTGGCTTAGCTATGAGTTGTGTCAAAACTAGAGACAGAATCCAGGAAAGCACGAGTGGCTTTCGAGGCGGGCAGAGACGAAGGAAACCCTTAAGGAAAGACTTTATCAGGTGGTGTGAAAAGACAGTAGAGCCCTGTATTAAGGGATGATAAGCCGAGATGGCAGCCAGGTGTACTCTTAGAGAAGAGTATGCAAGGCCAGATTCCTTCAAGAACACAATGTAGGAGAAAATCTCCTGTAGAGAAGTATGGGTCGGATCGAAGGAGTCTTGCAAGGTGTAAGATTGGAACCCTCCTCCACTTCAGACGATAGGTATTGCGGGTAGTCGGTTTCCTTGCATTAAGCAATACATTCGATACTTCAGGTGAGAAGTCTACTGTAGGATCTTCCATGCCGTCAGCCTGAAGAAGGTCATGTTGTGATGGAGGATCCGGCCTCGATCCCTGGACAGAAGATCCGGCACACGAGGAAGATGACAGAACCGTCCATTGGAGAGACAGAGGAGGTGAGGGAACCACACTTGGCGTGGCCACCAAGGGGTGATGAGGATGCAGGAGGTGGCGTCAGCCACAAACTTTTGAAGCACTCTGGAGATGAGAGGAAATTGGGGGGGGGGGATAAAATAGGGTCCCTGTCCATCTGTGAAGGAACGCATCCCCCAGAGACTGGGCGGTCAGCAGACCTCGGGTGAAGAAGAGGTGACAGCAGGCATTCTCCAAGGTGACAAAACCATCGACGGTTGGGTGATCGAACTCGAGGAAGACCAGTCGTAGATATCGGAGATGGAGAGACCATTCGTTGTCTTGTTGGACTGAGCGGCTCAAAAGATCAGCGTCTACATTCTGAATGTCAGGGATGTGTATAGCGGAAAGCATGGTGGAATGATGAAGACACCAATTCCAAAGGCGGATCGCTGCTGTGCAAAGGCAAAGAGAAGTGGTCATGCGCCTCCAGGGTCTTGCCATCGCCACCCGATGCTCGATGTTTCCCACGGCCACCAGGGATCGCTCTGCCTCGCACCGTCCTCAGCTCCACCAGCAAGACTCTGCCGCCGCAGCCGCCCATCGTCCTCTGCACCGCCGTCGCTCTGCACTGCCGTCCGCACAACCACCAGCCTCTTTTTTCGTCAGAGGTGGGTGCCCCCTACCCATCTAAGGGCAGGTACCCATTCGTCTACTTGCCGTGGATGTTAATTGGCTTTCGACCCGCTGGGTCATCGAGAGGTAGACATGCTTCTCCACAAGGGAGCCATTGAGATTGTCCCGGAGGCACAACAAACTCTTGGGTTCTACTCCAAGTACTTCATAGTCCCCAAACGAGACAGCGGATTGCGACCCATCATGGATCTTCAAGATCTCAACTGTTTTGTTCGCTGCAAGAAATTTCGAATGGTCACTTTACAGTCCATTCTCCCTCTTCTCCCCAAGTCTGGGTGGCTGGCGTCGATAGATCTTCAAGACGCCTATTTTCACATTACCATTTGCCCTCAACGTCGAAAATTCCTATGCTTTGTTGTCGGAGGAGATCATTACCAATACCGTGTCCTTCCATTCGGCCTCTCTACAGCTCCCAGGGTCTTCCTCCACTGCAAGGAAGTAGCAGGCGATGGCTGACGTTTATTGTAGTAAGGCCTCCAGGAACGGTATCGAGGCCTTGGTGTCAAAGTAGAAACTCCAAGGTTTCAAGCTTGTTTCCTGCTATCATCAACAGCTTTCAGAGCCTCAACCGTAGTGGAATGAAAAAGTCCTTTGCCATCGAAGGGCAGATCCTCGACTTTGAATTTGACATCTGTTTGCAGGGAAGTACTGTGAAACCAGGCATGATGGCGAAGTGCGATGGAAGAAGCGAGGACTTTAGAGCAGGTGACAGCATGACAAATAGAGTTGATCTGTTGCTTGGAAATTTCACAAATTTCAGACAAAGCAGCGGACAAAGTAAGGCGATGTTCCTCTGGGACAAATTCAAGAACTGGACGAACGGCAGTGGCTACATTAAAGGCATAAGCGGAGAGGTACGACAGATAGGTATCAATTCTAACGTTCACGGAAGCGATGGAGTAAGTTTTCTTGGCAATAGCATCAATCTTCTGGCCCTCACAATCGGGAGGAATGGACTGTCGAATGGGTTGTTTAGACTTAGAAGAGGAATGAACAATCATCGAGTTCGGTGGGGGCTGATTGAACAGGAATTTTACAGAAATTCTTGAACTTTATAAAGGCCATCATAATGTTTCAATATCAGAGTGACGGAGGCAGGATGGTCCCAAGACTCCTTGAGGACCGAAAGATGGATTGGAAGTAACAGAAGGATTGTCAAAGGTGGTAAATCCGCTTGCACTAACTTATGAATGACATCAGTCACTGCAGGAGTTTCAGTAGAACCCTGCACTTGAAGAGCTGTAGCCATTCGCGTAACAAGCTCCAAATAGGCTTTTGGGCCTTCTGTGGGAGAGATGGAACCCAAGCAATGGGTCTCGTCCTCGATAGGAAGGATATCGAGGTCAAGATCACCAGATACAGAATGGTCAGATACCTAGTCCAGGGAAGGTGACCGAAGCGGTTGAGAGACATCAATAGGTGTTTGGTCATCAGCGGGAGGACGATACTGAGGCTCTAATGGAGAACACTTTGGGGCATCCGCCGACATCGATACATCTAGAGGCTGATTGAGCCCCAGGGAATGGACTGAGGCCACCGAGTGGGAACGCCTGGAATAGGACAAAGTCGGCCAGCCTCCGTAGCGGTCAGTCTGTCCAAACTGGTCATAATGATCTCAGTGAGGGGTAGAAGACCTGGAGTAGGAGAGAGGGTAATATGCTCTATGGTGCCTGACATCTGGAGACCAGAATCTATAATCGGATGCCGATCTCGATGGAGAGGGCAAGCAATGGTAATGGTGTGGTCTACGAGTATAGCAGGACCTCAACCTGGATTGACTTCGCATTAAATGCTCCCTGTCATCCAAAGGGTAGATAGGCATATGGGAGTCTCAGGAGTGAGACAGAGAGGCACGACGAGAAGAAATGCGCTGTACAGGCGACTTTGAATGCCGACCAGGTGGAATATGCCCTGAAGGTGAAGACAAGGTAGGCGGCGGAGTCGGAGGCTGAAGGCTAGGCTTATGTGAAGGCGGAGCCGCAGAAGGTAACACCGGTCGATGTTGAGAGACCGGAGATCACTACAGGATCGCGCTTCAGAGCTGAAGTCGATATCGAGGGCTTCGATTTTGGTTTAGCCGATTGTCTTCGTGCTTTTTAGACTTATGCTTTAGGGGTTTCGCATTGTCGGAGTGTTTTTGCGGAGCAGAAGACTGGGACGCGACTGAAGACATCTTAGAGTGCAAAGCTGCCTTGAGGAGAGACGTTCTAAGTCAGGACACCCTATTTCTGCGGGCCTGACAGGTAAAGTTTGCGCAATGGGGACAGAAATCAATGCAGTGAGACTTGCCCAGGCAAAACAAAGAAAGATCGTGGCCGTTGTTGGAAGGAAGTTTGGCTGGGCAACGGCGACACATCTTAAAGAATTTTGTGCGTCCCATACAAACACCTCCCCGGCCAAGGGGCGGACAGAAACGAAAGTGAGGAAAATAGTAAAGTTCTTTTTTCCCACAGGAGAATAAGTAGGAATAAAGAGAAATAAGAAGAATAATAAGATGAAATCAAGTAGAAAAGTACTCAGCTGAGGCAATTAGAGTGACGCTAGCGAGGTGTGAATACGAAGGCAGTCGAAAAAGAGCTGAGTGGGAGGCGGCTCTCTCCCCTGCTCCAGGCATGCGCAGTGCATGCCTGCTCCCCAGGGCGGGAAGAGAGCTTGCCAAAAAAGACTCCTGAGGCAAGCTCTGGAATGTTCTCCGATCGAGGTTGTGCACAGGCGCCCAAGCCATGTATGGGACTGCACAGAGGCCATGACGAAGATCAGTAACAATTTCTAATTGTCACCTGTTAACTTTTCAAAACAATCAGAACATTTATTTAAAACGTATAGTATGGAATTTCTAACTAAAACAAGAAGACACACAAAACAGAATCAAATGAAGGAAAAATATCCCATCAGGGCTTGGGACCAAGGTATCTGAAGGACTGTCTTCTCCCATATATTCCTGCCCTGGGAACTAAGATCAGAAGGAGAGACCCTCTTGACTGTCCTATTGACTAAACAAGCTCATCTGGGGGGTACATGAGAGATGGCCTTTTCAGTGGCAGTCCTACAGTTATGGAACAACCTTCCTAGGGAGGAGTACCTGTCCCCCTGATCTTAGTTTTTCTAAGTTAGTTTTTCTACCTATCAGCAGTTTTAAACTAATTATTTTAACTAGCATTTAAATACATTTTATTGTATGTTATTTTTGTTGCAATTCACAAGGCAGCTAACAAATATTTTAAATAAAAAATAAAAGAAATTGCAGGTGTAGGCATCACGCTACTGTGGTTGAAGAATGTTTCTCTAAACTATCCAAAAAATCAGGGCTGGAAAACATTTCAAATACAGTACTTTAAGCATAGGTGCTAGTCAGGTCCAAATAACATCAAATGTGAACAATCACTAAGAATCTAGATATAAAGATAGTCCCAGCACTGCAGCAGACTTGAATAAAACAAGACTTACTGGGCAAGGTGACTGAAGGAACATTGTCACTTTTTCATCTTCCAGCATCAACTGCAAAAATAGTCTTCTAATAAACCCTGAAATGTTTCCAGATGTTGGGAGATTGCTTCTTTGAGGAGAGGAGTGGAAGAGGTCACAGAGAACCTACAAAATGAATAAAGACAATCTTGATGATAAGTTATGAACTATTACACACACTTTCACATAATTTTAAACAGTGGTCAGAAGACTGGTCTTCTACTCATTTTCAAAGCTAGCAGGCCTTAAGCATCCTCAGCTTATGTCACAGTATGGTTTCAAATTACAATAAGAAGTTATATAAATAATTTGGAATATCAAAATATATGTAAAAATTGCCATTTTTAAAATTTGGTTCTATTTAAATAAACATTTAGATTTTAAAAGAAAGGAGTTGGCAACTGGTGAGGCGGGCTATATCTGGCTTTCCCCAATATTTGCTGTAACTTGCTCTTCTTCACTGAACTTTAGGGCTGCACAAGAGGACAGGAGCAGAGAGATGGCAGGCAGTAGCAGAGTGCTCCAAGTAAGAGATGCATTCAAGAATCCTCTGCAACATACACGCTCATTTCATATGGGGCAGCCTGACACGTAGGAGTGTGCATTCGGATCTACATGAGCCGAAAATTTACCCCAAAACATACCTTATCAAGATTTTTGAGTATATTTTGGCATACCAAAGATATCTGGGATTTTTTTGGAAAATGAAACAAAACAAATCCCCCCCAAACCCCCGGATATATCCAGGAAGATCAGCAAAGCCCAAAAAATAGCTCAGCCACTGGGGAGTAGTCCCCCCGCGGGCTCAGCTGTTTTAGGCTCTCTTGTGCAGTCCCTTTAGATGGGTTCATTTAAAGGGGCAGCCCCGGCCTCGGCTGGGAGGGCGGGTTATAAATCCGATATTATAAATAAATAAATAAATAAATAAATAAAGAGCCTGCAAAGCAGCTCAGCCGGCCAGAAGCAGTCTCCCCGCAGGCTCAACTTTGGAAGCTCTTGGGCAGTCCCTTTAAATGCACACATTCAAAAGGACTGCCTGAGAGAGCATGCAAAGCAGCTGAGCTGGCTTGGAGTGGTCTCTCCGCCAGCTCAGCTTTGCGCTCTCTTGGGCAGTCCCTTTAAACCCACACATTCAAAGTGACTGCCTTAGAGAGGCTGCAAAGCAACTGAGCTGACAGGGAGACTGCTCCCAGCCAGCTCAGTTGTTTTGCAGGCTGTATTCTGCAGTCCCTTTAAATGCACCCTGTTTAAAAGGACTGCAAAAGAAAACCCAAAAAGCAGCTGCTTTTTTGTGGCTTTGCCACAGCTGGGTTTTTTTTTTTTGTTCCCCCCAAAGGTCCATTGGACTTGAAAAAATCCAGGATCGAAAAATGCTGGATCTGAATACTTTACTGGTATCTGGATCTCGGATTTTTCAGAAATGTTTCAGAAATCCTGACATTTTGGGGGGACCAACAGACTCAAACAGAAAAATATTGATTTTTTTAAAAAAAAAATTACACACCTCTACTGCTGAGTTCAAAGTGTCACAAAGCTCTTGCATGCTGCTTCTGAACTGGCTGATGCCGCTACACTGCACTAAATGAAGCTGTGCTTATTCATGAAGGAGTTCAGGCTGTTACACAAAACAGCTCTATCCATGCTATGAGGGGGATCTACACTGGCTGCATGCAGACATGATGCTAAAATCAGATTATGCATGAACCTCACGCGTGCCTTTGTTCCTCCCTTCTGCCTTCCCTTCTCACGTGGATAATCTCAGATAGAAAATAATTTTCATTATCTATGGCATACAAATGCCAGGCGTATAAATTAACTAGAGTTAGTTTCACCCTAGAAACAGCAGTTCTAGTCCAGGATTTAATCCAAGTTTAGAATCCTGTCTGTGGGGAAGAAACATGTCTGCATTTGTACATCCTGGGCTACTGGAGTTAATTTTTAACTGGGATTGTCTTCATCAGAAGAGAGGTGGGAAGTGCATGCAAGACCAGATCATATGCACAGCTACTAGAGTCTCCGCAATCCTTTTCAAATAACGAGTGCCTCCAAGTACACTGCTCTCACCGTAGGCACAAGGACAGATCTGGATGCCTCCAGCCCACCAATATTTTGCTGATCATTCAGATCCAAACAATCAATATTACCTGTACAACAGATTAATTCTTTTATTACCTGAGCCATCAGTCTCTGGTTATTAGGATGGCAAGAGATGCATTGCAAGAAGAATGCAACTGTTGCATTTTCAATAGCAGTTCTTTGCTGAGTGGTCAGCCCTGTTCCTGAAGCTGAAGAAAATAAGGTAGGCTTAGCACTGGTCTGTTGTGTTGCCACACCATGTCCTCCAGAAGTAGCACCAGAATGACACAGGAGAAATAAAAGTGCTGTCCACAGTGGGTTGACTTCAGAGCCACCCAACCAGTCCTTCATAAGGTGGCTGTTCCCAACTTCTGTCAAAAACCTGAGAACAGGAGCAACTAAGTCTGCTGTGATGGGCATCTTATTAAAGTGCTGTGGAACATGATGTCTTCTGAGCCGGTCTTGGGAATTATCTGTTGACTGAGTACTGCAGTCATAGGTAGAGGTATGGTTAAAGCAGAAACTAGCAAGGCTTCTTACAAGTAGCGAGGGCAAACCTGAGTCCAGTAGCTGTTTAATAACTTCAGGAGACTGGGATGAGGCAGCAAGGGTGGCCAGGTGAGACTCCGTTAGTGCAAGAGGTGCTTGTGCATTTTTAGAGTCATCCGTTAGAGATGAACTAAGGTCCTGTTTTTTGCTATCATCTGTCATAGACAGTCTATGTTGCAACTGTACAGGGGGAGGAGTGATACCCATCCAGCCCATGAGTAAGGAGAAATAATTTGGGTGAATGTGGCACATTGAACAAAGAAGACTGTCAACAGCTTTCTTCAAAACCATATTGCAGGGAAGAGACATGGACCAATTAAAGAGAGACCTAAGGACAAGGAGAAAAAGGTATATAGATAATGTGCACATTTCTCCTAGCTAATTTAAAAATCATATATATACACACGCACACGCACACGCACACATACCCCATACAATCATACTTGATATACCAAGCACAAGCTGCAGGATACATAAAACAGTAATACTGTCGATTTAATGCCATGGAACCTATGTCACCAAGAAGTCACATGTCGAACAGCTGCAATGGATTCTGGGCACTGCAGAAGAGCAGTGAAATGACCAACAAGGGTGAAGGAAATATAATTTGCTACATCGGCCACAAACACTTAAGTTACTTACTCAAAAAGCTCTCTGTTCAGCAATGCTGGTAAGTCATATTCTACGAGCAATTCATAGCTATGCCATAAAATTGCTGCTACACAGTGCAAATGGGAAGGAGATGGCATCAGAAGACCATATTCTCTTGTAGAACTGTTTGGACAGACATAGTTGATTCGGCCACTTTTTTTCATAGCAGCTACTCTTGCTGAATCACTGACCCACTTCAACAGGGCTTGAATTCTAGGAGAGGGACACATTAAACAAGGTAAAATCTTTTATATTGTTTTATATATTGGAGAGGAACTGGCCTTTGTTAAACCAGTAAATTTCAGGCAGCAAACAAACAAAAATAAGTCTTCACATAACTCACTCAAAAGATTAAATGTTTCTGTAATCCTTAGATGACATCCACAGCATTCAAAATTTAATTGTTATAAAGATAAGACTTCATGACTATAGTCAAAGAAACTCAATTTGAGTCCAACTGAACAGGAAGCTATTAGCTTCAATTTTTTTAGAAAAATAGTGCAACTAAATTAAGTGATTTGTGAATAGCGTTACTCGTGGTTAGGAATCTAATACATATAATTGCCCGAACACATTGGCACTTTCCATCTCTCCCATTGGCTCTGCTGTGCACTCCATCAGCTAATCAAGAGTACTCGCATGCCATTGGCTGGGTGCTGGGTCCACTCCTCTTCCTCACCCACTGCTGCCTCAGCCACTGTTCCCTGTCAGAATAAATTGCCAAAATGGCTGTCTCTCCGGACGAAGACACTTCTACTGCTTGGCTCCTGTGGGACTAACTTTTCCCTCAGTGGCTGTTGCTAGGCAACCAAGCTTGGTTCTGTCAGTAAAAAGGCAAAGCCAGGAGGCCCTTTCCAGGCTTTTGTGGTAAGCTCATTGGGGCCAGTCCTGACTAGGATTGCCAGCTCCAGGTTGGGAAATTCCTGGAGACTTTGTGGTGAAATTTATGGAAGCCAGGGTTTGGGGAGGGGAGAGGCCTCAGTTGAATAGAATGTCATAGAGTCCACCCTCCAAAGCAGTTATTTTTTCCTGGGGAACCACTGCTGCCATTCTCCAGGTGAGGGCTGGAGATCACTTAGAATTACAACTGCTCTCTAGATGGCAGAGCTCAGTTTCCCTGGAGAAAACGGCTGCTTCACAGGGTGGACTCTGTGTCATTATACCCTGATGAGGTTGCTTCCCTCCTGCTTGGGTCCCCACTGTGGAGAAAGACTACTTTTCCTAGGTAGAGGCTGCAGGTGGTGGTGGGAAGAAGGAAAGCTAAAGTCAGAGGGGCAGATAAAGGTAGGTTGATGGATGGCTTGGAAGGATAGGGTTCCCACCTCCAGGTTGGGAAATTCCTAGAGATTTGAGAGGTGGAGCCTGGGGAGGGTGGGGTTTGAGGAGGGGTGGGCCCTCAGACAGGTACAATGTCATAGACTCCATGCTCCAAACCAGCCATTTCCTCCTGGAGTACCATTGTTTCCAATTACCACGTGAGGGCTGGAGATCCCTCAGAATTACAACTGCTCTTCAGATGGCAGAGATCAGTTCCCCTGGAGAAAATGGTAAGCTCTGTGTCATTATACCCTGCTGAGGTCACCCCAGCAAATTGACTGAGTGCCCAAGGCCAGGGCATCCGCCCAGAGCCTCTTTCTAGAGCTCATTGTATTTATATCCACAACGGGCCTTATTTCTAGTTATTTTTATAATGTCTCGAAGATACTACCTTGCATATCATTGGCAAGTGCTTTTGGCTCGATACAGAAGCTGAACAAGGGGGGAAAGAAGGTCGGGAAGTGTTTATGTATGAGAAAATCCATTTTTTGAAAATGATACACATAAAAATACTTCAAAAATATCAGCTATGTACACATTTATTGATATTTTTACCATCAATACCATGAACACAAAACTATAAGATTGCATAACTAAAAATCCCCAGACAGATGTATCCAAGTGAGGTACCTACAAGAACCTCCACGGAACCTCCACTGTATCCTCTCCTCCACTGTTTCCTCTACCCCCCCCCCCCCCCCCCCCCCCTTTTCTGGCTTCCTTTTCAACTTCTGCCCCTGTGTATCCAGCTTTCCCTCATTCTCTATCCCTGAAAGACCTGAGAAAGTCTGGCTGGGCTGAGTGGTGGCTGGGCCAAGTTATGCGATGGCTGCTGCTGTTGGGTCAGGCTGAGTTGTACGCATGGTAAGTTTCTGGCAGCTGCTACTGGGCATGTCCCCAGCATGTTCTCTCCTATCAGGGAACATAACAGGGGAGGGGGATAGGACCTTTTCCAGGGCTGTTTGGGCCTCTCGGTCCTACCTCTGCTTTCCTCCATAGCTTTGCTTTACAGAAACCAGGCTCTAAAGGGCTTGGCAATATTGTTTGGGGTTGGTAGGCTTTGTTTTTGTTCTTTTCTGAAATGTTTAATCCCCCAATGTATTTTTTATGATTTCCTGGCCTCCTGGGGCAGGCTATTCCACAAGGTGGGAGCCACAACAGGGAAAGGGGAACAGCAGTCCCGGAGACACCTTGAGTGTGGGGTGCCTCAAGGGGCAGTTCTTTCCCCGATGTTGTTTAACATCTACATGTGCCCCCTTGCCCGGAGGTGGGCTTGGGTGTCATAAATATGCAAATGACACCCAGCTATCTGATGTTGGGCGGCCGGTCGGTCTCTAGTCCAGAGGATCTGCACCGGGCGTTGCAGGCCGTGGCTGGATGGCTCCAACTGAGCTGGCTGAAGCTAAACCCAGCGAAGACGGAGGTCCTGGGCCTGAGTCGGGGTGGTCTGGGGTTGGGGCTCCCACTCCCGGCCTTCGATGGGGTGCCTTTGGTGCCAGCGCCAGAGGTTAGGAGTTTGGGAGTGCTCCTGGACTCCTCATTAACGATGGAGGCCCAGATGGTAGCCACTGCTAAGTCAGCTTTTTTCCATCTTCGGCTGGCTCGGCAGTTGGTTCCCTTCCTCGACCGCAGTGACTTGGCCACAGTGATCCATGCGATGGTCACCTTGAGGCTAGACTACTGTAATGCTCTCTACATGGGGCTGCCTTTGTCAAAATCCGGAAGCTGCAGCTGGTGCAGAATGCTGCAGCCAGACTGCTGATGGGTCTTCCTAGCCGGGACCACATCCAGCCGGTGCTGAAAGCACTGCACTGGCTGCCAATAGCATACCAGATTCACTTCAAAGTGCTGGTTCTTATCTTTAAAGCCCTATATGGCCGGGGTCCAACATACGTAAGGGACTGCCTTTCCCCATATGTTCCCCCATGGGCACTACGGTCGGGGACACAACATCTCCTGGCGATACCAGGCCCAGAGCCTTCTCGGGGCGGCTCCTGCCTGGTGGAACGAGCTCCCAGAGGAGATCCGGGCCCTGCGGGACCTTGTGCAGTTCCGCAGGGCCTGTAAGACGGAGCTCTTCCACCAGGCTTTCAAGTAGGAGCCGCCACCACTACCGCACCATCGTTATGTTCCATCAGTATTGTCTGGCCCTGGGGAAGGGGGAACGGCAGTGTCGTGTCGAACTGAGAGCATTGAGTAGATGTACCATCTTGTAACATCGTCTTTGTGGAAGATCAGACTGGAACAGCTAGAGCACTTATCTTGATGTATGTAGTAAGGATTTTATATGGTTTTAATTTGTTTTATGTGTAGACGTATGCCAAACTGTGAGCTGCCCTGAGCCCACACAGCGGGGAGGGCGGGTTATAAATTGAATTTATAAATAAATAAATAAAATAAATAAAGTGCATGCATATGGGCAGTTGGTGATTTTTGCCCATTTGCAGGCTGGCACATGCAGAAACCCCTGCTGACATGAGCGAAGTTGTCATGGCAAAGCATAGGAATAGAAGCACGGCCACAAATAAGAGGGGCCAAGGACATGAAGGTCTTTGTATGTGATAGGCAATGCCTTAAAACTGAGCTGGATAACAGATGGGCAGCCAATGGAGTGTCTGCAGAATGGGACTAATATGCAAGTTTAGTCTAGCTCCTGCTAACAGCTGAGCTGTGGCATTCTGGACCAGCTGGAGTTTCCAAGTTGATTTTGAGGGGAGACCAATGTACAGAACATTACGGAAGTCTAATGTCAATGTTACTGTGGCGTGGATCCAGGTGGCCAGGTCAGCTGTATCAAGGTAAGGAATCATCCTGTGGGCTAGGCTGAATTGGTAGAAAGCCTTTTTTGCAGCAACATTTACTTGCTTTTCCAGTAATAAACTTGGATCCAGTATGACCCCAAGGCTGTTAACTGAGACAGGAAGGGTCAGTTGAACTCCACTAAAAAGTGGGGAGAAGAATGTCCTTCAAGATGTGCTCCTTCCCAACCAGCATTGCCTCTGTCTTTCCAGGGTTTAGTTACAATTTGTTCACTTTTAACCAGTTAATCACCCATACCTTCACCCCCAAACACCTGGCAGGCCAGCTTTACGCACCCCATGGTGTGTGTATAGAAGCTATACAATTAACCATAGCCAGATTACACAGAAATACACTATAGCTTCTTTACATTGGATTCCATTTGTGCATATATAAACAAAGCAAAATATTTACCTATCTTTTGTTCCAGGGTCTTGAGTGGTTCCAAGTTGATAGAGAATATCAATTGTGGAGTCTGATGATAGCCCATTTAATCTTCCAAAAAGCAAAGGACTATTCAAGTCTTCCCACATGGAAAGAAAATTGAAGTCTGATTAAGGGTGAGTGAAGAAATCCGTGTCAGAAAATGCTTTTTAATTGTCTGGAAAAAAACTCCTGACTAGAGATGGGCATGAACCTAAAAATGGAGGTTTGGTCTGGGGCAGTCCACGAACCAGACACAAACAGCCCCGCCTGAACCGAACTGGTCCAGCAAGTTCAGTTCCTCCTGTTTCCCAGCTGCAGCCCTGGAAGGGACTTCCCTTCCACCTTTCTCCCAGCCACCAGCTCACCGGGGCCTGGGAGAAAGGGGGGGGGAGAATCACCCAGGAAGTTTAAATGCCATTTCAACCTAACAGCTGAGCAGCAGATCCTGCACCACTCAGCTGTTAAGTTTAAAGGGCTGGCAGCCAATTTAAACCTAACAGTTCAACGGTGGACCTCGCACCATTTCACTGTTAGGTTTAAATGGCTGGCCCCAAACAGCCAAACCAAACCAGTTAGGAAAGCTAAAGCTCAGTATGAACTTAGGCTAGTGAGAGATGCTAAAAACAA
This sequence comes from Gekko japonicus, assembly GCF_001447785.1. Taxonomy (NCBI): domain Eukaryota; kingdom Metazoa; phylum Chordata; class Lepidosauria; order Squamata; family Gekkonidae; genus Gekko; species Gekko japonicus. Next base: position 131,668 of record NW_015175417.1, read on the forward strand.
AAAAGGGTTCTTTTCTTATGTTCAAAGTAAGAAAAAGAGCAAGGACATGGTAGGCCCGTTGTGGGGACAGGAAAGTGAAATTGTAACAGGTGATGAAGAGAGGACAGAACTGCTCAATTCCTACTTGTTCTCAGTCTTCTCTTGCAAGGGAAACGGTGCTCAATATGGCAAAAACAGAGCACATGATGAGGGAAGGGAGTTGCAGCCCAGGATCAACATAAGGGTAGTACATAAACACCTAGTTTCTTTAAATGAAACTAAGTCCTTGGGGCCAGATGAGCTGCATCCAAGGGTACTAAAAGAACTCGCAGATGTAATTTCTGAGCCTCTGTCCATTATTTTTGAGAATTCTTGGAGAATAGGTGAGGTGCCAGAAGACTGGAGGCAGGCAAATGTTGTCTCCATCTTCAAGAAAATGGGGGATCCGGGTAACCACCGATCCATCAGCTTGACATCTATACCTGGGAAGGCTTTAGAACAAATCATCATACAGATCGTCCTTGAGCATTTAGAAAGGACGGCTGTAATTACTAAGAGCCAGCAGGGGTTTCTGAAGAACAAGTCATGTCAGACTGACCTTATCTATTTTTTTTGAAAAAGTTACTACCTTGCTGGATCAGGGGAAAAACAGGTTGCTTACCTGTAACTGATGATCTTCGAGTGGTCATCACACCGATAGGTTTAGTGTGCCTGTGCTGAACTTGTCAGTATCGTAGAAAGCTTAGAAGGATTTTTGCACCAGCTCCTCGGGCATGTGTAGGAACCCCGACCACGCATGCCCAGAGGGGCAGGGCTCGGACATCCCACCAGTTCCTTCTGACTGCTGCAAGTCCAGACTATAAAATAAAAGACCAAGCCTGGCAGCAGAGGAGAAGGATGGGTGGTTGGTGTGAATGCACAGATGACCACTCAAAGGTCATCAGTTACAAGTAAGCAACCTGTTTATCTTCGACATGGTCTCTGTGCTTCACACCCATGGGAGATTAGCAAGCAGTAGCCTACCTGGAGGAGGGTGTTGGCAGGCTGTCAGTGCGAAGCGGTAGATAGGATAAGGCGACCCAACTCTGTCCGACTGGAGGTGTGGACGTCAAGTGCATAGTGTTTGATGAAAGTATTTGGTGTTGACCACATAGCGGCCCTGCAGATGTCGGCAAATGAGACACCCTTGAGGAAGGCCGTGGACATTGTTACAGCCCTTGTGGAATGTGCACGAAGTGGACCAGGAAGAGGGCTTTTAACCAGAAGGTAACACAGACGGATTAGTTCAACAATCCATCTTGAAAGCCATTGAGCTGTAATTGTAGTGCCGATCTTATGCGTGGCATAGGACAAAAACAAGCGAGGACTCTGCCAAATCTGTCATGTTAGGTTCAAATAGAAAACGAGCGTGCGCCTAACATCCAACGTATGAAGAAGGCGCTCCTCGTTGTTGTTGGGATTAGGAAAAAAGTCCGTCAGGAACACCTCTGACTGGAGGTGGAATTCAGAGATGACCTTGGGGAGGAAGGATATGTCAGGAACCAAGTGGACGCCGTTTGGCAAAAAACAAAGATACAGCGGATCATGTCGAAAAGCCATCCTCTTTATCAGGTCACCATAGTTCTTCTTATTCTTAGCTGGAGTAGAGGATGCAGATTGAGGTATCGGCACAGAACGCTTTGATGTCGACTGAGTTATGTCGGAGGCTGATTTCTACTTTGGTGCAATGCCGACAGTCGAAGATGACGACTTAGGTGGTTGTTCAGAGTCCATTGTTTCAGCCGACAGGGCAGCAGGTGGTGCGAGAGCAGATTCAAGGAGGGCCACCCGGAGTCACGGCACTCTGTTCTTTCATGTTTGATTTGAAAAGTCTGCACAATGTGGGCACGAGTCAGGGCGATGGGACTCCCCCAGACAAAGAATACAGAGCGAGTGCCAGTCAGGAGGCGCGAGCTTGCTGCCACAAGAGGTGCACCATTTAAAAAAATCCCCACTTCTTCGCCATACAAAAAGAATTAAAGCGAAGGGAAAAACAGGAGGGGGAGGGAACGGGCGCCCGATGGCGGGAAAAATAGGGGAGAGCACCTTAACGAAAAACAAGTCTTCTTAAAAACACTCCCCTCACAAAAACAAAAAAAAAATTTTTTTTAGATAACAAAGAAACAAAGAAAAACTGAAGAAAAATAGTCATGAAAAGGAAAACTGAGCAGAGGAAAAAGCTTTCCACAGAGAAGATCTCACCGACCAACGAAGAAGTGTTAACAGCGCGGCAGTCAGAAGAGAACTGGTGGGATGTCCACGCCCCACCCCTCTGGGCATGTGTGGTCGGGGTTCCCGTGCATGCCCGAGGAGCTGGCGCGAAAATCCTTCTAAGCTTTCTATGATACCAATGAGTTCAGCGCAAGCACGCTAAACCTATGGGTGTGAAGCACAGAGACCACGTCGAAGATTGCTGTAGACATAGTTTAGCCTGATTTCAGTAAGGCTTTTGATAAGGTACCATATAATATTCTTGTTGACAAAGTTTTGGGCTAAACATTAGGAAGAACTTCCTGACGGTTAGAGCGGTTCCTCAGCGGAACAGGCTTCCTCGGGAGGTGGTGGCTTCTCCTTCTTTGGAGGTTTTCAAACAGAGGCTAGATGGCCATCTGAAAGCAATGCGGATTCTGTAAACTTAGACAGATCATGAGAGGGAGGGCAGGAAGGGTTGCCTCAGTGCTTAGTTCTTGTGGCCCTTACACACCCAGGGAAATGCTGATTGCCAATTTGGGGCCAGGAAGCAATTTTTCTCCAGGCCGTTTTGGCAAGGGATCCTGGAGATTTTTTGTCAACTTCTGGGTGTGGAACAGCGGTCACTGCAGGTGTGGAGGTATTTGTGAATTTCCTGCCTTGTGCAGGGGGTTGGACTAGATGACCCTGGAGGTCCCTTCCAACTCTATGATTCCATGATTCAAAAGTCAGGTAAATTTTCGGGGAAGGTGCCTTCCCTGATCATCAGCTCCTGAGCTCTGAACTGGGCCAAGTTTGTGCCAAATTTTGGCTCATGAGCTGGTTCATGCCCATCCCTACTCCTGAACCTTATTTAAGAATTATATTACAGCGATAAAGAAAGGCTTGAAACCATAACAGCAAAGTGACTTACAAGGTGAAGAACTTACACAAGTATATTGTTGAACTTTCATGATTTCTAAATACATCACTTTCTACATAGCAACATCAACCTTCTTTAGTCACAAGATTATTGCTTAAAACGAGATACACAGCAAGCTATTTTCATACCTGTAGGATCACTTCCTGATGCAGAGCAGTTTCTTAAAAGAATGTCTATCAGCTTCAGGCCTATCCTGGTAGACTGAAGTCCAATTTTTACAAGCACAGCCTCAATGTTTGGAGAATGCATTCCACAATATGGAGACATCAACAGTGCAGCACAAGTCTGCAACAGATTGGCTGTGGGTGCTGCCGCGCTAGCCATCATTCCTTCTAAATCACTTATGTGAGTGAGACAGTGATGCAACAACCTTAACCATCCAATGCTGAAAAATAAAATAAAAGAAACGAAGTTGGGTCTATCAGGTTATAGTTGCCACAGATGACATAGCTGAACAAGACTCCAGTGACAGCATAAGAATCTAGTCATTGATGGTCAAATG
>NW_015175417.1:135350-143606 GCF_001447785.1 Gekko japonicus
TCCTCTTCTGGTCTACCTCAACTATCCCTGCAGCTTTTCCAGATTATTTCCTATATACACCTTCCTCTCAAGAAAAAACATGCATGGCCTGCATGAATGGAGTTACAACAGCGCCAGTATGACTAAAACAGAAGTTTGCTTATGAAGACATAGGTGTACAGTGAAGTAACAAATATATTCCCTAAGAATATTTAAATATAGATTTTGAAAATATATATAAAAATGCACATAAACTTAAGTGAAATTTTCAGCTTACTGCACTCAACACATACTAAGCACACTCCCTCCTTCCCTCAGGTACTAATCTCACATCTGCTCACAGCCCCTGTTCTGGGCCCAAGACCCCTTTTAACAAAATGGCAACAGATCTTAAGCCCATGAACTGTTTTTCTGACTCTTTCCTCCATGTATTTTCTATGTATTTGGAAGAATTAGCTTTATCACTGTAATCTCTATATTGAAAGAGACAAATGTTCAGACTTGTTTTAGTACAGCACACTATTTCTACAATTTTGAACAGGCACAGAGTTCCTTAGCAACGAAGTCTTTAAAGGGACGGTACATAAGAACACCAGGATACTTCAACTTTTCTTGTGCCTACTGACAATGCATACCTTGTTTTGGATACCTGATCTTCAGAAGGAAGGAATGGATTGTTGACTGTTGCAGATGAGGTGTTACCAAAGGCAGTGAGCCCAAGCAATTTTATCTGAGAGAGGCCTAATGTGCTAGCATCTCGTGGACGGTGAAGGCGAAGACAAACAGCTGAGGCAACTTCAGCTTTTACAAGCTGAATTTTTATGTAGGTAAGACCACTTGTGATAACAGGCGTAGACAAGGGCAACATGTTCACCCCATCCGCACTTATTTCGACTGATACTGATGAAGGGCAAGCTGTAGAAACAGAATACAGATACACACACATACACAGGTTAGCTCTTAGTTATATCTTAAAGGCACAGATTTCAACCTTTTAATGTAAGAAAATAATAAGCATGTGTGTTCTATGGCTTGTTGCTGTAATAAATTACTGACTGACTGGCTGATGTATGAAACCATAAGGGAGCATGCTGGATACACCACCACCACAGTCTAGCTTAAAAGAAGACAATGATATACCGAAGACTTTTTACAAGAACAAGTAATTTTCCAATGCTCTGTTCTTTATTTATTTGGTGCAATTTCTATCCCACCCTTCCCACATTTGGGCTCAGGGCAGGTTACAACATTAATATAAAACAATAAAATCAAGATTAAAACTATAAACATAACTCTTAAATGATGGCGATCAAACTACATCACAACTATTCCAGTGGTGCCCTGGTGTTAGACAATTAAAGGCAGAAAGAGCTAGATCCCATAGGGGATTCCAGAGTATAAGTACCTTACCTTGGGTAAACCAAGGTGGTTATCATTCTGTGCCCTCAAAAATTGAAGACCATGGTATATATGGTAACAGAGAAGTAAGCAGGATGGTAACAGGAGGGGTCAGATGATATTTGTCATCTGCTGTCTCACCAAAAAGCCTGGCAGAAGAGCTCCATCTTACACGCCTTGCAGAACTGTAAAAGGTCCTGCAGGGCCCTGATCTCTAGTGGGAGCTCATTCCACCAGGTTGGGGCCAGGGCCAAAAAGGTCCTGACCCTGGTCGAGGCCAGACAGATGTCTTTTGAGCCAGGGATCACCAGTAAGTGTTGGTCTAATGAGCACAAGGCTTGACGGGGGCACATATGGGGAGAGGCAGTCCCATAAGTATATTGGTCCCTGGCCACTTAAAGCCTCAAGTACTAACACCTTGAAATGGACCTGGAATTCTATTGGCAACCAGTGCAGTTCACGCACAGGCCGAATGTGCGCCCGCAAAGACGTCACTGTCAGCCCATGTGCTGCCCCGTTCTGCACCAACTGCAATTTCTGGATCAGATACAAGGGTAGGCCTGCGTAGAATGAGTTATTTTAGTCCAATGTGGAAGTTTCCATGGAAATTTCCCCACCTTTAAAGATTCACTGTTTCATAACATTAACATTGAACAGATTCTACAGCCAATACAATATTAGGCAAGTCTGGCAGTTTCAAAGTTACAATAAATCTTTTTCAGTTGATTATCCCTGGGAACTGAGAGAGAGGCAGTATGTATGTTTTACTGATTTGTAAACTGAGAAGCAAGGGATAAAACCCCCACAAACACGTAATAATCCATATAAAAGAATCAAAATATGAATTCACCTAAGTTCAGGCCAAATCAAAATCAAAGCTAAATTTCTTATTTCTATGTCTAACAGCATGGTGGAGGAATATTGTAATCACAAATCTGATGTAGAACTAACAAGCAATGCAAGTGATGCTATGAAGAATGACAGTGAAACCAAAGTGCCTCAGTGACTCCCACTAAAGAGAGACAAATTTGATTTAAACAGATCAGTCACAATCATGGTGTTCCATTATGCACAATTCTTTGGGTGTGCTAAAATTAATTTGTCAATGGTTCAGTGCCTTCAGGGGTTTGTTTTTTTGATTTAAATTTAAACAATGCAAAGGAAGTGTGTGTTATATTGTCTTTAATTTTTATAAGTAATATTCCAATAAAAGTTACTTCCACAAAGTTTTGTTGGAAACTAACATTTAAACCACACTTGATTTTTTCCCCTCAATCAAATATTTCAATACAAGAATTTGTTGCTATTTGGGACATAAAATTAACGAGGTTCTTTTAAAATTTGCTTACTAAATGTCAAGCACATGCTATATCAGTGTATACTCTAATTTTCCAGCAAACCTACAAGACTCTAAGTAATTTGGAGTAACTTCAAGCCTTAGCTAACTATAAGATGACTCATACAATGCTGGAAATGTGATCTGGGCATTAGCTGGAATAATACACCCAATATACAGTTAAGGGGCAGCTGGACTCCTGTTTCCATACATAGAAACCTCTAACTTCCCAGATGCTGCATTCATTCCACTCTGCCCTATGCACAGAACTAGTTGTTTCACAGCCTTCTCCCAAGTCAAAGTCTGTGCACAGAATTCAGATTATATTAATGAAGAATTGATTAATAAAGAGAAACCAAAATAAGAAGAAATGCGATGAAGAGCTGAAAAGTCATGAAAGACAAGAAATTCATACCTCAAGGTCACCTTAGCTTCCAGAGTTGTATCTGACACTTACTTGTCTGCCTATTTCATTATAAAATCTAAGTTACATTTAAATCATGCAAAAAAGACAAATTCTGTATCAGATTCAGGATTCCATGCTGTGTGTTCTACCCAGACTAAATTTTCATCAATGGAACCAAATGTTCCTGCCTTCCCGCTTTCACTGCAGCCCACTGATCTCTATAACATGCTGCTCCTGAGAGATAGGGGACACTGAGGAACAACCTGAAGGAGGTCTGCAGTGGGAAGGTAGAAAAGGCAGACATTTTCTCTAGTGGAAAATTTAGTCTGGACACAGCCCTGTGAAGTATCTGACCAGCCCTGCCTGTGTATCACTCTGGGAAGAGCACACATCCCTAAAATATTATCTAAATTTCAATTTCTTCTATCCTTTATAAGGTAAATGCAGTGTACTTTAATTATACTCACTTGCAAGAGATGCAAGATGGGGCTGGATGTGTATTTCTTTTAACAGCACAGCAGCAGGGAGATGAATTGTAAGGTCACACCAGGCTTCCTCAGGCAAAAAGATATAAGACCATGCAGCTGACCGAGCTCTCCTGTGGGGAGGGGTTGCTTGTAATAATACTTCAGCAGGCTGGGCTGTAGGGCTGCTTGATGTAATCGAACCTTCAAAGAAACAACTGCTATTAAGATAGTTGTATAATGGCTTTCAAAAGTGGATGATATCTGATGGCATAAAACTTCAATTTTTTTTAAAAGGGCAACATCTTACCTGTGTATTGTGCTATTGTTTTAATAGCCATAGGCTTAAAAGAAATATGTTTATACCTCCCTACTCCCAATCTCATTTGTGATACTATTTAGGGATGTGCAAAAAAAAAAAAAATGGGGGGTGGGTTTGGTTCAGGTACACTGAACCCCAAAAATATCAGTATTTCCTGAGCCTTCGGGGAGGGCGGGGTATAAATTCAAAAATAAATTAAAATAAAATAAAATATCCCCAAATCCCAATATTGATATGGTGTTGGGATTCGGGAAATATCTGGGACTGCCAAATTTTTTCAGCTGCATTATACCCTATGGGGACCATTATAGTCAATGGTCCCCATAGGCTATAATGGAGAATTGATCTGTGGGTATTGGGGGAGGGCTGTTTTTTTGAGGTAGAGGCACCAAATTTGCAACATAGCTTCTGGTGCCTCTCCTCATGCCCCCCTTAAGTTTTAAACAGATTGGACCAGGGGGCCCAATTCTATGGACCCCAAAAGAAGGTGCCCCCATCCTCGACTGTTTCCAATGGAGGGGGGAAGGTATTTTTTGGGTATTTGGTTTGGCTTATACTGAACACACACCCCTAATGCTATTCAGTCATACTCTTAAATATACCACCTTCTGCAACTGTTGAGATGCAAATTAGACTGATTGGTAAATGTTAGAAATTTCTAAGCAAATAATCCAATGTGCTTCTTGCCACCATACTGGCACATAACATACCCAATGGTGCAAAATTCTGGATTCCTTCCGCATTATCAGGTTCTGAAGCTAGAACTCTTGCTTTCAAGCTACTATCTGTTGCTTTGCTAGGGCCAGAGTCTAGAAATTTCATAATAGTTGACACCATGCTTCTTGCTGTGTTTACAATGGCCCTTGTACTGGTCACCATGTTATTGCAAATGAGCTGAACACCTCCTATTAAAAAAAACAGAAACTAATGAATGTTTAGGACAACAACATGAAAAACAGGAGTTAAGCTTCTCCACATTTTAATTAGGAGAGACACGCTTGATCTGGCAAATTTGTCCTATAACTGACTTGCAATATTAACCTGGCAGTTTCTTGGGCTGAGATGTTAGGATTTACACTTTGGAATGGGACTCTGAGCTCCTCCCCCAAGAAAAAAGCTGCTCCCAAAGGAGTAAGCAAAATACAAATGGTGATCACAGTTAGACAATATAGAAAACTGTAAGAACACCGTGAAGCAAGCCAACAATATATCGCATAAATTATGATGAAACTATTTAATCCAACACGTAGTGAATTAATAATAGGGATTCAATAGAATTTGTAAATATCAGGGATTCAATAGAATTTGTAAATATCAGGACATATTATACAAAGCAATCGGTGTCACCAATTTAAGGACCACTTAATGATGAGTACATAATACACAATATACAAGCTGAAGTCCTCTTGTACATGCACAATCTCCAGATAGATCTCCTGTGGTGCTTGGAAATCTATCATCAGCTGAGCAAACCTCAATGGAGAATCGATAAAGACTGTTTCGAGAAGACCCTTTTTCAAGAGGCGACAACCTTGTATTAATTTGGTCAGATACCACTTATCAGAAGGGCATATTAAATAACAGAACACCACTGTCTCCTATCGCTCCCAAGTGGTTTACTTTATAATTCAGGCTTGGCATAGGAGCAGCGGACTCTATAACAGCATGCACTGCAGTGTGTGGAAATGCAACTGGCATGTATGTGGAAGATACTCATATACAAGGCTGTTTAGACCTTGATCTTCATATTTGTCTAGTCCTGGTGATGGAAAGACATTCTTACCCATATCATGAAATGCCTTCAGTGCCTCACTGGTATCCAGGACTCTTAAGATGAACCACAGCAGGGGCTCAGACAACTGGCAAGTAGCAAGAGAACCCTATTGGAAACACAGAATTAAACACGATTACACTGGCCTGACAATTTTTGAAATAATACATTCTTTTATATAGTTAATTTATTCATACATAAATGAATGATACATACTTATTTGTGTTTGTCACTCCAAGCATTAAGCAGTACATGATGGAGCATTTAGCTCCTCTTTTATACTTCATCAACTGACTTGTGACACCTAATGTATTGGTTAGCTTTGAAGCAGCTAAGCTGTGTCATGAAATTAACAAATCAGATAATAACTTCATCAACCCTTTAAAATTACTACTAGTCAAATAAAACTATGATGACATGAAACAAGTCCAAAAACTAAGTTACATTTTTCATAACAGACAAGGTTAATGTTCCCTAATTTTTTTTGAACAAGAGTTAATACGGATTAACAGAGGCACAACTGGAAAGCAATGAAAGACCAGCCATGCCAGTAATTCAATCAAAAGGTTCAATTATCCATCTATCACCTAACCATCTTCTGTATCTATTAACAGACCAATCTATGTAACCCAGCCAATAATGTGCTTCAAGGAGAGACAAGGTGCTGGCAAAGAAAATAGATTCAGACTCAAAGCAGCTAGTCATGCCTGACACTGCAGGGAAAGCAAAGAACTTCTAAGATTTGATTGACCAATCTGTGTCAGGTTTAAGGGGAAAAAATTCCCAGTGCATATATGGTCACTGCTCATGAGCAAAACCAAGCCACCGAATCATTCCAAAGACACTACTGAGCTCAAGTCCACACTATCCAACATTCTCCTGTTAGGAACGGCACTTTTTGAAACTTTGAAGAGTGGAGGGAAAGCACCAAATCAGGATGAGAGACTGTCTGAGAACCACAAAACTGTCCAGCTGTGTCCATGCAGAATGAACAAAGAAACAAATGAAGACGGGTATCCAGAAATGTACATAATAATTCCTCCTTGTATAAAGGATACTAGCATTTCCCTTGTAAACCCCACATATGAGAGAGATGGGGTGCCAGGGCCAGTGGATGCCCAGTAGACAGTGCAGCTGGCCTTGCCACAGCCATTCAGGTACGCACCATGCATCCCACAACAGAGGTAGAAGGGGCCTTTAACTCTGCAATGCTCTGTAGCTTGGGGACAGGTGCCAGCAATCCCTACAGTATAACAGCGCGCACACATCTGCAGTGAAGAAAGGATTATGTCCAACAAAATAAATTTAAACTGTCATGTTCTGAACACTTACTTGTCTTCCCATATACCCGCAGGCCATGTAGGTAAGAATTGGCTGAAGCATAACCTGCACTGTGGTGGCTTTTTTACTGAGCGTTGTTAAGATAGTAAATAATCCATCTCCAACTGATATGGCATCCAATCCTCCATGAAAATTTTCGTGTTTTGTAAGATGTAAACCACTTGCACCTAAGAAGAGCAACACCATATTCAGATCAGTCAGAGAGAAATGCAACGAGAACACACAATAACCATCAAGTTCAAAAACAGTTGTTTCATTTAATCTTTTCAAATACTGCTAAAGAACAATGCAGTCAGGTTTTCTGTATGCTGCCAAAAAAAAAAAGGTAGGAATGACAGTAAGTTTAACTTTTGTGTATCTGCCTATAATGAATGGTAAGAACCATACATAAGTTTTGGCTAGCTCTTCAAATGTAGTTAGCCAGCTTTTCACATTTTTGAGGTTTCAATGTAAGCTAATAGCAAAAGCAAGATTTTTCTTCTCATGCTTACACTGCTGCACACTAAGGTCATAAAATGGCAGGAGTACCTCTCTCTTCTATAAAGTGGTTATTCTCTTGAGCTTTCCTACTGCTCCAAAAGGGCACAACCCATGAACAGGGCAACCCAAACATCATCCCTCTTGGACGGTATTATCTTTGTAAATGATTTTGCTGAAGCCTGATTATTATTATTTTTTTAAAAAGAGGTACGATAGAGGAGTTTAGGCTTATCTGGAATTCAATCCAGAGAGTTTCAAGAACAAAAAAAGCTTAATGTTGTAGTACAAAAGGTGTACAGGCAGACAAATGGAAGGATCATGGAAAAATTAACAAGGAAAGTTTAATTGGCTCTTCAGATGCATTAGTTTTAAAAATGATATTATGAATATCCACAAAAATTCCACTCAAAAATTTTATATGGATTCTCCTGTTACATTTATGTAATGCAAAGAAATTATGCACATAATTTCACACATGAAAGTCTTGTTTTACAGAATCTTCCGCTTTAATCTTATTCCAATACAGAATGAAAGGTTGCCATTTAGAAATAAAATATTTTGGGGAATAACTTTTCCATTCTCACAAATATTTAAATGCTGCTATTTTCTCCAATATCATAAAATAAACCAAAGTTTATTTAATCAAACTTAAGTTTTTGGTAGTTTTTCTGTGTCCAGTTCTGTATTATTAAAATTCTTGCTGCAAACTGTTATTTGCCTATTCACATCCCTAACAAAGCTATTTTAAGGTTCACTTGG
>NW_015175417.1:143656-236464 GCF_001447785.1 Gekko japonicus
GGATACTGTCACCAGATGTGTTCAAAGGTTCCAATCTTTATACTACCTCTTCAGCAAGTTTAAGCCTTCAGATGTAAATTCTGGCAATTTTTGCTGGCTGCATTGCCTTCTTATTCATATGTTACATGGCTAAAGAAAAAAAAGCCCAGCTACCAATGAGACATTAATTTAGGAGGACATATTTCTAATTGCATGACTATTTCCATTTATATGAACACAGCAGAAATACATATATTAAAAATGGCAATCTCAGTGTTTGCAAATACAAGGCCAAGAACAGCCAATTTCTAGAGAATTGTAAGTCACTCTGAGAATTTTACAGGAAGAACAGGATAGATGCATAAGCAACAAAAAACAAAGTAACTCAAAACACTCACCAATTATCATTGCCATAGCACTGCTGTTACACTGCCCCAGAGCAGACAGAATTTGGCTCATAATTTGCTGGTTAGCCAAGACTAGGTCAGCCACATATGTTGTTGAGCCCTGAGTACCTCCACTGCTTCCATTGCTGTCCTTTCCACCTGAAACCTTTTCTTCATCTGAAACACTGTCCATTGTGCTGCTGGCCACCTGAGCGCGGGCGCTATATTCTCTATTGCTTGAAAGTGGCAGCTGCACCAGAATGTTGACCAGCTTGAGCAAGTCAAACATGAGCTGATCCCTTGTCATCTCCCCACACACTGCTTTGGCATCCCCTGGCCGGATGATATTGGCAAAAAGTCCTCCAAAACAAGCCCGAGCACCTACTGAGCTGTCAGACCCACTGCGAGACATCACTTTGTCAGCACATGTAATGTAGTGGTGCACCAAAAACGTGATGGATTCAATAACGGCAGAAATTGTGCTAACTGAAACAACTTCAAAATTCTGCTCAAGAGTAAATTCCAGAAGCTTCACTTGTGCATCCAGAGGCCCCTGGCCAGTCTGGAATGCACCCCTAAAGGTGAATGAAATGAAAAGTTAAAATTTGAGGACAGACTTGCATACCACACTAATGTTTATGTAACAAAATCACTGCCAGTTCAAGCATAGTGCTTTGAAAATTTGTGGAACTGTTTTGGTGTAAAGCATGGTATAATTTTTAAATAGGTAGCTCCAATTCTTCACCACATAAAACACATTCTGCCCTCTTTCCATAGAGGAAAGACCTTGGAATCAGGATTTCTACCAACTGCAAGAAGACCCAAAAGGAAGTTGAGTAACCAAAGGACTGCTTAGGGTTTAATTCACACTAGCAGGTGCTAAAGCAACCATCCTTCAGTTCACTGCAGTTTCCCACCCACTTCTCTACAGGGTGAAGCTTGGAACCAGGACTTTATTAGCTGCCAGAGGCCACATGCAGAAGAGCAAGAGCCCAGGATCTTAAACTTTGTAAAACACACACACACACACACACACACACACACACACACACACCACCTTTAATCTTCCACAAACCCAACATTAAACCTGTTCTACTGCTGACCCCTATCACTGGAACCCCACCTCTAGACATTTCTTTAACTTCTTCCATTGATGTATCTGAACACCTCATAAGAACATGACTTTTCACAATGGTATCTCCTCCTTGTGTATGCAGATTTATTTAGTCCTTCCTTCCACTAACCTTCCCTTGTGCATTTTATCTTACTTAGCCTGTAAGCCTTTTTAAATGTAAAATGTCTAGCCTTTGTATACAATTAGAAAATACGATATTACTAGTTATAATAAAATCAAACAGTTTTTAGCAGTATGTTTGAAGCCAGCCTAAGCTTGTTCGGGGTGGCTTTGGAGGAAGCAAATACTTTCCCCCTATCATATTGTCAACTGACTTCTTAATCTCCACTATCATGTGCGGAACATAGGTGAACATAGTGGGCAATATTGGGGAACAGATCTATCCCTAACAATTTATATTTCAAAGTAATGTTATGGAATAAAAATTTACCTCTCAGTTGAAAGAATATGTATTAATTTTAATAAAAATTCACTAAACATTTGAGGGCAGGCTGAAGAAAGATGTACTTGTAAACGAGTAAGAAATTCTTGCATAGCTTGCGTGGCTGTAGGGCCAACCTGGGGAGAGAAAGAGAATTAAGGAAGTCGCTTAATTAACCTCTGGTGAATTATATTTTCTGGAATAATCCTCAAGCCCTTGTCACAGGATGCAAGAAAAGTCTTGTCGCTCCTTCATCAGCATGTTTATTTAGAAGGATGTTCCACATATTTCAATAAAGACTGACTTCTAGGTATCCATGTTTAGGATCGTTGTCTTAGTCAAACCTGCTGCCTAGCAAGGAATTTCATTCAGTTTAGTACAACAGTAGTGCAACATTCACAACATGCTGAGACCATTTTGGTATGCCATACTGGCCTTTCAGATAACATACTAGGTAGCTTAGTTCAAAATAATGAACTAACTAAAGCCACTGCTCAAGCCATTCAAAAGACAAAGCTGTTTGTTGGCAAAACTTTGACACATACTTTTAAGGCTGATTTGGTACATAAGAACATAAGAGACGCCAATGTCGTATCAGGCCAAAGGCCCATCCAGTTCAACACTCTGTGTCACACAGTGGCCAGAAATACCAGTGCCATCAGGAGTCCACCAGTGGGGCCAGGACATTAGAAGCCCTCCTACATAGCCAATCACAATGTTATTAAGATATAGGCAAAATGTTGAAAAGCAATAATTGCATGTCTCAGTAACATTTCAGAAATATAATCCCTACTAAGGTAAACTGATTGCCTACCACATTTGCTTATACTGTTACTGCACTTAATAACGTTACCTGTGGACTGTGTTGATTTGTTCCATGAGGATTGGTTCCAGAAAGAAATTTCACTAAAACTTGAATAAGGTTGGGATCCGACACCAACAGCTGGGCAGTACTTTCCTGAGATGTAATGGCACTGCTGGGACCAGCTTTAAGACAAAAATAGTTGTAACACTATTATATTTTTTTGCACACACTACAGATACACACTGTCTTCATATAATAGTACTCAAAGGTATAAGTAAATTTCTGTTCGGGAAATATTTTTTGTTGTTGCAATTCTAGGTCATTTTGGAACCTGTGCAAGCTTCAGTATTTCCTGTTTGATTCTTTATTCTGACCTCCTCTGAAGCTGACAGCTCCTTAAGATAGAGAGATCAAGTGGATAATTTAGACAAGATATGGATAATTTAGTCAAGATCTCTGCTAGACCCTAAAGCTAGTTATGCACATATACCAATGCAAAGAGCTACAACATTAAGATCCCTATATATCTTTTCCACTAGAAACAAAGAAGGTACCATTATTTTCTCATATAGAGTATAACCAATAACTAAATTTTCTCAGCAAGTCAATGCTTATTGAACTGCATGCATCTGTTCATGTTTATGCCAGCATATACAATTGGTGTCAGAGTGAAGGAATCTTTCGTTTACATAAAGTCTGGCAAAGTTGAGCTGGCTAATTTCTGGAGTATCTACTGCTTTTATTCAAACTGACCCAAAGTAATTTCAATAATTTACTATTTAAAGAAAAGTAGATGACAATTACTAAGTTTTAAATTTAGGCTTCATGAGTGCAATATTCATAAGTGCAAGAAACTTACAGTTGAACTGCATGTTCGTCATGAGGGTTAAACTATGAAGTACAAGGCACCATGTTCGCAGTAAGGTATTAGGATACCATGCCAGGACAGTCAGGAAGCTAGTTACTGATGCTGCAATAAATACATCAAGTTCAAAAACACTGCATATCATAACATCGTGTTGCATTTTTTGTTCTATTGTAAATTTGTGTTATTTGGAAAGGAAATGATACTTTTTAAAAAAGGGAAATGCTGGAAAATGCAACTAGATCAGAGATTTCAAAATCTCCCAAGCAAAATAATGCATTAAATGAATGAACAATGCTAGTAATGAGCAAATGTGCAGGAGATTAAATGGATGTGAGCAATGAGAGAGAAAAAGTACACCGAATCACCAGCACTTAACAGAAAACAACAGATGTCTTCCAGAACAGATAGCAGTGTCTGGCCCTTAGGACCAAGCTTTTGCTATATGGATAAAACAAAGGGCAATACTGTATTCCTATATCTTTCACCTTCCTTACAAGACGAACTTCAGCGTGTTCTCAAGTCAACAATAAGACTAGACAGAACTGTTTCCATATATCTTTTTTCCAGAGGTCACTTATGATCTCTGTACATGATGTCAACATGTTCATAACGTTATGATTTACTATTCCCTACACATGCATCCTCCTATGAAGCAATTTGATAACATGTGAATAAATCCCTTACGCAGAGAACAGACAGTCAGGCCCACTGACAGAAACAGCTTTCTGGCACCAGATTAAAAAATTCTGGGCCTTTTATGGGGTATATTTATACCCAAGACCCACTCTTGTAAACATATAAGTAGGGAGTAATGTAAGCACAACATTAAACATATTTACTAATATATTTACACAACCTCCAGATACCAAGAGAAGAAAACCAATTCTGGCTTCATGTTTCAAGAATTAAAAGGTGGTTAGGAGTTGACAGGGTACCTACAATGGGCAGACAGATAGCTTCCCCCCAATGGGACAACAAGGTAGGGAAGTACATAATTCACTATTCCAGCTTTGGCCACAATTAAGCACACAGAGATATGGGAACCCCTTTCCCTGGGATCTATTACATTTATAGATTGTTGTTCCTCCAAGAAGCTACAGGTAGCATACATGGTTGTCCTGTCCTTCACCTTAGTTTTGCAACAATCCTGTGAGGTATACTCAGCCAGTATGAAGGGAACCAAAATAAAGTGATTTGCCTAAGATCACCTACCAAGCATCATGGCTACTGATTGGAGATTTGAACTCAGGTCTGTCATGACCTAATCCAACACTCTGGTCTCTACATTACACTGATTTTCAATCCGAAGTATGGGAAGTATGTGCAAAAAGCACAGTTATATGGACAAGTCTGTGTCTTTCCCATCTAATTAATATGTTGCTGAAAGGGATACATGGATCACCTGGAACAGATATCTGCACACAGGGCTGTGATAATATACAGATATTAACCCCATCAATGAAGGACCTCATGATGGGAAAGCAACTCCCATGCCAGGGCATAGGTGTACACACACATGCATTACATACAGACACATGCATACAAAGAAAATCTAATATACCACTTTATCTGTCAATGTTATCCACTCCGGCTTCTTATTTGGAAGATCAGAGCAGAATGCAGGCCAATTTAGCCATACGACCCCCAATGTGAAGAGTACCAAAACAAAGTATTTGGCATTTCACTTTTAGTTCCTTTCAACCAAGTCCGACCCTTATTTCAAGTGTTTTATATCTCACCTTACATAACCCCTGCTCTCTCCTTTCAAATGGCTAATCCCTGTCCAGTCTTATATTACATGCAATGTGAAGGCAGATTTAAGATCTATCATATAATTTAGCTCTGAGCTAATTGATATGCCTCTAAATATAAGGAAAATGTTATTGTTAACTTTAACAAGAACTCCCTTATATTTTAAAATCGCACCTTAAACCATTTGTGCAGTAACACACAAACACTGATGGCAGCTCACCTTGATTTAAAGTAATGACAGGTGTCCGGTTGGCATTGTACAAGAAAATATCATTGCAGTTGTCTTTAGTCCCAGTGGACCCAGAATTCAGGCTTAATGTGAGCCATAACTGTAGAAGGGACTCAAGCTGTGGGGAAATTGACAGTTTTAAATAAACCAAGCTGATAAATCATGGAATGAAACGTAAGAAACTGCATTAAACTGAACCACTCCAGCTCAGCATCACCTATGACTGACAGTGACTGTCCAAGAACTCATGTAGAGAAAGGTCTTCTCCAGCATCTGCTACTTGACGCCTTTAACTGGACGGCCAGAGGCTGAACCTGGAAGCTCCGAACAGATCGCTCTCCCTTCTCTTTTCCATTTTATCAATTTCTTCTATTTATGGTTCAAGCAATCCAGCCCACAGAGTCTCCTCCCCCTTTGATAATCAGCATTTTAAACTATGAAAGAACAGTCGTTTATGTGCTATAAATATTACTTTTTCAGTGGTCTATTTCATACCAGTATACAGAAACATGAAATCCATCTGAAATAAACCAACCCTTAAAAAAAAAGAACCTTGGAACCTCTGCTTGCAAAAAGCATTTGCTATACAACGGAGCCACTGCCCATAGTTGAGAACCTGAGGAAGACAATAAGCTGATGGCTTATTTATTTTCTGTTGTAATGCATCACAATCTCTGTACCAAAGCAATACATAGCAGCAGCAAAGTAATATTTAATTTCTGATATTGTAGGTCCCTATTTGAACACCAAATTGGAATACAGTAAACTTCAACAGTAATTTTAATAAGACCTCCCTCTTCTCCCCAACCCTGATTTACATCTGCATGTTGATAACCCCCAACAGTGAAGTAATAAGAACATCTGTAGAGAAAAGGAAGAGCTTTACAGTACTTTTACCAAAACTCTGGGATGAGTTATGAGATGGTCTGGTTGTATTCCATCCTTGTGAATCAGAAAGAAACATAAAGCTTATCTGAGTTGTATTTTGCAGAACTGAGCTAGCTGGTATGAGTGTTCATCTCACTATTTCTTTCATTCAAGGACTTTATGAAGCTGCCTTATTGTTGGGGTTTTGTTGTTGTATGTAGCTTCCTATTTTAATTATGATTGTTTTTATTGGTTTCAGTAACTACTTTACCACCAGCTGATGAGGCATATACATTTAAAAAATATAAATAGCTTTCACTACACAATAAATAATGTTTCCACTGTCCCTGTAGGCCCACTATACAAAGTATGATTTCAAAATTACTAACTTTCATTTTTCTTTAAAATTATATCACTCTTCTACAATGTTTGGTCTTCTGTCACATTGACTATGTAAAACCATTTTCCTTTGTAAAGTCTATACTCTGAACTTAGTAAAAACTATACTCTGGATAAGAACTTCTATCTGATCTAATTATGCTGGCTCACTAATAATATTCTTTGTTTCAAAAATGCAAAAATACTCCTTTAGCAACTATGACACAACTATACAGTTTGGAAATTCATCTCAAGATATTGTAATCTATGTAAATTACTAATCTCATGCCCATCATTGTTATGCTAACTGCTTTTCATTAAGACTACCTAACAAAAGTCACACTACATAGCAGTTTATTAAATGGTAATTGCCGCTTGGGTAACTGACAGAGGCTAACACGGCAAAAATGTGCTACAAACTTCAAGAGTGATCATTACTTACTTGAACATGATGGACTTGTAGCATGGAGAAGAGTTTGTTGAAACACGTACTTAACATTGGTATGGAGGACAGCTGGATAATGAACTGGTTGTTCTGACTTGCTGTATGCAGCCCCCGTAGCAGTGAGTCATCTGTTCCACTAGGAGACTGAGTTACTGGGGGGGAAAGCCAAGATATTTTTCACTTATCAAACAGGTTGCAGTTTTTCATTCTGTCACTGAACTCATACCTTTAATAATACACAAATCAATTCTGTAACATTCAAACTGAGTAAAAGGTATCCAGGTAGGAAAAGCTGTCCAGCTTTGCTTCTCAGGGTATCAGTGAAATGCCATGGTTCTTAGTGACGACAGAGTACATTCTTAACTGCACAGCTGCTGATTTGAATTTTTCAGGGATCAGCTTTCTTTCAAATGTTTTCTATAAAGATCTTCAGATAGAAGCTTCTGACCTTACTAGAATATTGTGTGAGGACTCCAATTTCTGAAATTCCACTAGTAAAACAATTTCTTCCCCTAAACATCTTGGGAGTGGCTCATTTAGGCCACCTATTAGATCTGGACTCAGAAAAGAAACACATCCTGGCTGCTGAAAGCAACACTGAAAACAAGACCTGATTGAAGTTGTCATTCAGTATCTATTTTTTCTTGCTACTTTGTTCTTCCCGTTTCTTCTACCTACTTGAGTCAGTCCCCTTCCCCACCCCTCCTGCTCACCCTAAACAAGCACAGGCAACCCGATGTTAGAATATGACCACTGAATTACCAATTACCAGTTACCAATTTGGGGGTTTAACAAAACCCCTGAAAATGATAAAAGAGGCACCAGTTTGGTGTAGTGGTTAGGAGCATGGACGTTGATCTGGGAGAACCAGGTTTGATTCCCCATTCTTTCACATGCAGCTGCTGGCGTGACCTTGGGTCAGTCACAAGTCCTTTCAGAGCTGTTCTCTCAAGAGCAGTTCTCTCAGAGCGCTCTCAGCCCCACCTACCTCACAGGGTGTCTGTTGTGGGGAGGGGAAAGGAAAAGAGATTGTAAGGCACTCTGAGACTCCTTCGGGTAGTAATGGGCAGGGTATTAATCCAATCTCCTCCTCTTCTTCTTCAAGTAACAGATTCCCTCAGTGGCTGTTAGGCAACCACAGGATTACAGGCTTGGTTCTATCAGAAAAGGGCAGGGGGAGGAGGAGGCAGGGCTCTTTCCAGGCCTATTTTGGTCTTTGAGGGAGGACTCATAGGGTCAGGCCTGACTAGAGTTGACAACTCCAGGTTGGGAAATTCCTGGAGATTTTGTGGTGGAATCTTAGGAGTGCAAGGTTTGGGGAGGGGAGAGGCCTCAGATGGATTATAATGCCATAGGGTCCACCCTCCCAAGTAGCCATTTTCTCCAGGGGGACACCTGGAGGTTAGCAACCCTAGAGAGATGGAAGTAGGCAAAGGGGAGAGGCTACAGGGCTTTCGGGGAAAGAGGAAATAGTGGGGGAGGGGGAAGTGAGATATCTCCTGCAAGTTGTTGTGAGTTCCCACTTGTCTATATGCTAATAGCCAAGTTGGCTACATCTGAGGATACTTAAATCTGGTGAATGGAGCTGTGAGTGGGCAAGACAGATCTTTCTACAAATCTGAAAAATGCCCCAGGTTTGGAGAAAATTTTGAAATAAAAAAAATACATGGGGGGTATTTAAAAAAACCCAACATGATAAAAAGAGCATCTGTAGCTTTAAGTAATAGATTCCCTCAGCAGCTGTTCCTAGGCAAACAGCTTTCCAGGCTAGGTTCTGTTAGTAAAAGGCAGGGCCCTTTCCAAGCCTATTTGGACTCATTGGGGCCAGGCCTGGCTAGAATTGACAGCTCCAGGTTAGTAAATTACTGGAGATTTTGTGGTGGAGTCTGAAGAGGACAGAGTTGGGGGAGGGGAGAAGACTCAGCCAGATATAATGCCATAGAGTCCACCCTCCAAAGTAGACATTTTCTCCAGTGTGACAGATCTCTGTTGTCTGGAATTCAGCTGTAATTCTGGAAGATCTCCAGGTCCCACCAGGAGGCTGGCAACTCTAGGTCTGGCAGTAACTTCTGGGTGATTTGATACCACCCAGCTTGCATGACTCAACTAGGCCTGGCTGCTTGCTACTGTTCAACAGCAGCCACTATGCAAGACAGTGCTGTGTAGCAGTTAGAGCTTCAGAGTAGGGTCTAGGAGGCCCAGGTTCAGGTCCCATTTTGCTGTGGAAAATGGAACCAGAAGATAATTTTAAGAAAGTAAAAAAGAAGTTAAGCCGTATCAAGAGGCTGACACCTTTCAATATAATAGGATTACTCCTGAGGAAGATTGGTGAAATGAGTTTATAACTGGGTGAGGATTGAGGATGATGGGCTTTTCCTTGAGAATGTTAGAATTTCCTTAGTAATATTGTAAAAGTTTCGTTTGTAATATAATTTGATGTTCGTAGATTTATTAAATGTCATTGTCATTTTTATCACAGTGTTTGTTTGATATATTTCCTTGTAACTGTAATCCCTTTTTTGGTCTACCCACCTGAAGACTGGCAACCTTCGAAGGAGAGAAAAGGTTACATTGGACCTTACCTGAAGGTTCTTTCTCTTCAGTGGGGGCGAAGTCATTCAGGAACTGGTTAGGTCACGCCTCTACTCGCTCCGATAGGCTATGCAAATTTCTTTTGTTTCGTGGCTCCTAATGGGGGGACCTAGACTGACCTCTCCAGTTATGTCCAAGCCCTGTCCTGTGTATGCTCTTCTTTTTTCTTTTGTCCTTTTCTTTTTTTCTTTTTCTCCCTTTCTTTTTTTGTTTTTTACATTCATTTATTTTCGTATATGCCACCCTTGGTTTGATTTTGAGTTTCTGGCTGTCCATCGTAGGGGTGGGATGTGGATGACTTCGCCCCCACTGAAGAGAAAGAACCTTCAAGGTAAGGTCCAATGTAACATTCTCCTTCAGTGGGGGGGGGGGGGGCCATCCAGGAACTGGTTAGCTGTACCCAAGCTGTTTTCTTAGGGTGGGTGTTCTCTCTTTTTGTTTCTTTTTTATTGTTCCAGTACTTGTTGTAATACTCGTCTGCCAAAGGTTGCTTCAGCGGATGCGGCCTGATCTATTCTGCAATACCTCACGAATGTGGAAAAGGAGGCCCAGGTAGCTGCTCTGCAGATTGATTCCACTGTTGCTCGCGTGGAGAAAGCTGCTGTTGTTGCCACTGATCTTGTAGACTGCGCTGTAACCAGGCCGGGCGGTGAAAGTCCTTGCACCTCGTAGGCCTTCGCTATGCATTGTCTAATCCAGTAGGCCACTGTGGTCTTTGAGACCTTCATCCCTTGGTTCTGCACATAGCGTGATACAAACAGCACATCTGACCATCGAAATGGTGCTGTCCTGTCGAGGTATATATGGACAGCTCTCTGTACATCCAGTTTGTGCCAGGTTTTTTCTTTGAGGTGCTTTGGATCGGGGCAGAACTAAGGTAATATAATTGGTTGGTTGAGATAGAAGACAGTGTTCACCTTGGGGATAAAAGATGGATCCGTCCTCAGGGAGACCGACTCTTTTTGAAATATGCACAGTTCCTTCCTAGCTGATAGTGCTGCTAATTCAGAAACCCTCCTGGCTGAGGTCACTGCAATGATAAAGGCCACCTTTGATGAAAGAAAATGAAGCTCTGGCATATTAAGTGGTTCAAATGGTTGTTTTGTCAATGCGCGTAGTACCTTGGAGAGACTCCATGTCCAGAACCTGTGCCTGACTGGAGGCACCATTTGCTTAACTCCTAATAGGAACTTCTTCACATACTTGTTTGTGGACACATTCCCCCATCCCTTGCGGCCTAGGCATGCTTGGATGGCTGCCACTTGTCGTTTTAGCATATTTGGTCTGAGGCTCATCTTCCATCCCTCATATAAGAAGAGCACTACCTCCCTGCCCATGGCTCATAGTGGTTGTATTTTCTTGGCAGAGGCCCATTTAGAAATGCCACCCACGTGTGAGTGTAGATGCGTCTGGTTGACGGCCTCCTTGACTGCAGCATGATGTCCACCACGTCTCTGGGAAAACCCTGGGCCTCTAATCGTGCCCATTCAATTTCCATACAGTCAACTGCAACCATGCTGGGTCTGGGTGGAGGATGGGCCCTTGGTGTAGTAGATCTGGTCTCAGAGGGAGTTTCCACGGCCTCGTGGAGGACATTTGTACCAGATCCAAAAAACATGGTCTTCTTGGCCAGTGGGGGGTCAGTGGGGTGCCACGAACACCACTTCTGTTTTGTCCCTTCTGATCCTGTTGAGTGTCTTTCCTATTAGTGCTGTGGGAGGGAACAAGTACAGTAGGCCCTCCAGCCACGGGTGAGATAGCGTGTCCACCTGTTCCGCTGTTGGGTCTTGGTATCTGGACAGGAACCTCTCGACCTGATGGTTCTTTGAGCTCGCTAGCAGGTCCATTATGGGGTTCCCAATTTTTTTTGAGATTTGGGCAAAGACTTCCTTGTTCAATGTCCATTCCCCTGGATCCAGGTCCTCCCTGCTCAGCCAGTCCACCTGGAGGTTGGACAGTCCCCTCAGGTATTCTGCCTTGATGCTTGTGACATTCTTCACTGCCCATCGAAGCATACTCCTGGATCCCATGAAAAGGGACTTCAATCTGGTGCCTCACTGCCAGTTGATATGTGCTTTTGTCGTCATGCTGTCGATGCGCACAAGCACGTGACAATTCTTTATCTGCTTTTCGAACGCCTTCAAAGTCATCTTGACTGCCCGTAACTCCAGCCAGTTGATGCTGTGAGTTGCCTCCACTGTAGACCATTTGCCTTGTGCTACCCGGAGCTTACAGTGTGCGCCCCATTCATTTGCTTGCGTCTGTAGTGATGACCATTTGCTAAGGATGGAGGAAGCTGATACCTTTATTCAAGTTCGATGGCATTGTCCACCATTCTAGCTCCCTCCTAAGCCCCTCTGTGATCTCTACCGGTATGTGTTTTTCCCCAGGAGATATCTTTTTAGAAGGGGAGGAGGGCCCACTGCAAGGCTCTGGCATGAAGCCATGCCCACAGTATCAAGTCTATTGCTGATATCATCAGGTCTTGCAGGGCTGCCAGGTGTATCAGGCCCGCTCTTTTCATGGTCCTGACTCCCTGTACTAATTCTTGAATTTTTTGCTGTTTTTCCTCTGGCAGGGAGACAGTGGCCTGCTTCATTTTCAATTTGGCACCCAGGTGCACGAGATCCTGTGCAGGGTTGATCTGGCTCTTTTCTTTCTTTTTTTCCCATCCCCCTAAGGGGAGTTTTATATTGGTTTTTTTCACAACACTACAAACTACAACTGAAAATATAGGAAGGGGAACTACCTCTAAGGAGAAAGAAAAAGAAACCCACTAATGACTAAAAACCCAAGAGTAGGAGATCAATACATCAGCTTATTTCAATAATAATCTAACATGCTAGTAATACATTGAACATAGTCGGTTATGCTAAGTTATTCATCTTTTAACCATCCATTTATCTGTTAAATAAAACCCCCAGAGCATCCCAAAGTTATTACTAAATTTTCAGGCCCAATTCAGAGTCCTTCAGCCTTTATTTTCTCATATCTTTTCTTATCCTCAATTTATATGGACTTTTGGGGGCTACCGCCCCCCTTTCAAAGAGAGAGTCCTCGTCAGAAGAGACCGAGCCTAACTCGCCATCTGATTTGTTTTCTTCTTCTTCCTTCTTGTCCTCCGCTGGTTCCCCCAGCTGTGTTCTCAGGAAATCATGTGCTTTAGGAACAGAGCTTGAAAATGACATCTTCTGGAATTAACCATCTATAACTGATGCCATTTGTTTGTAAAAAAAAGGATTAAGTCTTTATATGGCTCTTTTCTTTGTTGATGAGGAATCCATGCGTGCACAGAACTTCTGCCGCCCTCTGCATGTCGCACATTGCTTTCTTGTGGTCCCCACCCATATTAGAATGTCATCTAAATATGGGTACATGTGTATCCCCTCCAGGCGTAGAGATACTACCAGTGTAACCATGACCTTGGTAAAAACTCTGGGTGCTGAGGAAAGGCCAAAGGGCAATGCCTTGCACTGGAAATGCTACCCCTGGAAGCAGAAGCGCAAGAACTGCCTGGAGTCCGGGTGCACCAGAATATGCAAATACACCTCTTTGAGAGTCATGGAGGTCAGGAAGTCCCCTTGTTGTAGCATCTGCAAGATATGGCGTAGGGACTCCATACAGACTTTTCTCTTTTTCACCCATCTGTTAAGACCTTGGAGGTTCAGTACTGCTCTCCAGTCACCTGACTTCTTTGGAACCACGAAGAGCACTGCTCCTTGGGAACCTCTTCTATGGCACCTATGTCCTTCAGGTGCAGAATTGCCTTTTGCAGTTGTAGGAGTCTGGCCTTTAGCCTTGGGGCTGGAGAGGATCTGAAGCTGTGAGTTGGTGTGGAGGTGAGTTCTGTCCAGTAGCCTTGAGAAATGATGGACAATACCCACTGGTCTTTTGTGGTTACGCTCCAGACCTTTGTGAGGCCTGAAGCTGGCCTCCTATTTGATAGTCATGCGGACTGGTTTTTGATTGGGGCGCCTTTGTCATTTCTGAAGGATGATGCCTGCTTGGCGTTGGATCTGGTGCCGTACCTGAAGGGTCTGTATGCCTTGTAGTCCTTTCCTTCTCCTCCTCAGCCTGGGGCATGGAACCCACAAAAGGAATGAGTAGACCTGTGCTTGGAATCTCTCTCCCTATGACAGGAAGACGACGGCATGGCCTTCTTCTTTTCCCATGTCTCTACCAGCACCTTGTCGAGGTTTGATTCTCCGAACAGAAGCCTGCCTGAGAACTTATCTGTAGCTAAGTTACTCTTTGACAGCGTGTCCACCTTTCAATGATTGAGCCATATGTTACAACGTATTATGATGTTTGCTGCCTGTGCCCTGGCACAGAACTGGACATTGTCCTGAGATGCATCTGATGTTAATTCCGCTGCTCTTTTGATCTTTAGTAGAGACCTGTTCAGGTTCAAAAGCAAAACCTCTGGGTTCTGTAGAGGGTTGTCTGCCCATATGACAATGGCTCTTGTAAAATTTGATAAGAGTTGCTGCAGAGTGTAGTGCCAACGACATAGCTCCGTGGGCTTTATTCAATGCTGTCTCATTCTGTCCATGGCATCCTTCAAGTCATTCTCTCCCTCCTTGGGGAGCACTGCCCCTGAATGCAGTACCACCACAGGGGCATGGATCAAAGAAACCTTTAGGTCCTCCATGGTTTCTTCTGGCAAGGAATACAAACATTTTGCTATAGACAAAAGGGAGTTCCCACCCCCAGGAACAGCCCACTCTGCTTTGATGATGTTGTCAAAGAAACCAGGAAAAGGTGGAAAAGTCTGCACCTTGACTGACTTCTTAAAGCCTCTGGTGTCCAGCTTTGCAGAGACTGAAGATCTAGGCTTTTCTGCCACTTCCATCTGGTAATTCAGTGTGGAAATGACTTTGTTCAACAGCCTTTAGAAATGCTCAATCTGGAATAGTCTGGGTGAGGTGGACTGGATCTCTGCCTCATCCCCTAACTATTCCCCTTCTTCCCTCTCTGTATTTCCACCCAAGGAAGTGATGGTGGATGCAATTTCAGCCTGCTCAGAGCTAAAGAAAGGGGTGCACGCTTCTCTGGGGATTTCACTAGGCCCTGGCCACATTACTCCCCTGGACATGCTGACTCCAGAATGCCCCTCCTCATCCTCAGAGGTTTCTGAGACTTCACTTTGTCCTGACACCTCTGGGACCTTAGGCCTCTTTGTCGTGACTGGGGACCTAGAGCCTGAAGATTGAGAGTCAGAGGCAGGATGAGGTCTCTTTCTTCTGGAGCCCCTGGAGAATGGCTCCTGACTAGTCTGCCTTGTAGGGAGTTGGTCTGGGGCTGCCGCCCACCCCCCTGACTCCCAGTACCCTGCGGCCATTGTGGGGCCTTCCAAGGCCCCCCATGATGGGCTAAATCCAGGTCGGGCCTGGCTGGAATTGTGGGGGCATGAAGGGGCCCGGCACCATGCCGACTGTGGCTTGTGCAGGCTGCAGCTGGTGAGGAAATTGTGGTTGCTGGAGGCCCTGTGGTAGGGGGGCCTGCCCGCCCCCTGGTTTAGTGCCGACATGCCTCCTGCAGGGCTATTCCCAACTGGGCTCACAACGTGGGCTCGCCAGCCCAATGTGCTTCCCGCGCCACGCTTTTGGTTCCCAGCTGCCCTGCCGGTCCATTTTTTGGCCGCCTTCTTTAGGTGCAGGGGGGAGCAGGAGCCAGCTGACTCTGACCGCTCAACCCACCCAATGTCGCCTCCGGCTGCCGCGCCATCACTGACTGCTGTAGGTGGGAGTGGGAGCCTGCCTGCTCTGCGCGCTCGACCAGCCCCTGGCTGCTGCTGCCTTCCGCTTCTGCCTGCTCTGATGGCGGGGGTCTCGGGTGCTGGGCCTCCTTCTCCCCAACCCCCGATACCTCAGGGTTACAGAGTTGCTGCTCTGGGGAGGCCTCTGCCACTCCTGCCCTTGCTCCTCCATCCGAAGCCTCGGATGGGGGAGGGGGCATTTTCTAAGCTGGGTCTTCCTCCGCGTCTTGATGCTCTTCTGTTCCTTAGTTGGCTGAAAGGGAAGGTTCCTAGGTGGTCTTTTCTCTTTGTTTTTTGTAATTAAAATTTTTTTTGGTCAGCTTCCTAGCTTAGAGCTGGAGCTCCAGACGACCTACCGAGCACAGGGCTATGCAGGAACTGGAGAAGTCAGCCTAGGTCCCTCCAATAGCGGCCACGCAACAAAAGAAATTTGCATAGCCTATCTGAGCGAGCAGAGGCGTGACCTAACCAGTTCCTGGATGACTTGGCCCCCAGTGAAGGAGAACTATTCAATGCCTTATTTACAATTTTTAGGTAAGGGTGTCCATCCATTAACAGACCATTTGTGTCAGCAAGGAAAATATTACCATAACAATCAGACACATTTAAGTTTAACTGTGCAAAATTACATGTAGGAGATGTGTTGGTTAATGCTTGCAGAATGGAATCAGCTTCCAGGGTAGACATCATTTTCAGCATCAGTTCTGCTTGTTGTTCAAGTCCAACCTCTAAACGAGCATCTAAAGCTTTGGAAATCAACATAAAAGTCAACTTTTACAGCTACGTCAAATAAAACAGTCTGTATTCAAACAGCAAATATTTTTCAAATTTCTAAGAGATGCATCTTATGAAACACTTAACTCAAAATGAGTTAGAATATCAACTACATCTTATTGCTACTTACAGAAAAGACAACCTGTTGTAATGAACTGATAGAACATTGTCGAATGCATAAAGAGTTGCAAAAACCATGTATTAAAATGAGTGAATTGGAAAATCAAAACACGTGCCATTTTAACTGGCTACCATTTGCAGATGCTAACTGAAGTAACAAGATACCCTGCATAATTTGAGTAATTTTGGGGTCAAACACCAATTTAATGGGGTTTTTTCTGATCATAATAGTGCTTTAGACTGTGGCCTCAATCCAAAGAACTATATGATTTTAAGATATTTATATATACATTAAGATGTTTTTTGTGTGTAAATAAAAATAAATGCCAACAACAAAGCAAAACCTTCTGATAACCTCATATTCAATATAAGAGATGATACCATCATGTTATGGTGATGTTCCAACCAGAAAAACAAGACAAAGAAAATATATAAACCAGTATGAGAAAAAGCATGAATAGATATAAAGGAAGAAAGAAGAAAAGGGGAGTGGGTGGTACTTCCATCCAAACTGGCTGAGACTTTACATAATTTTAATTAATTAATTATCCTCTAATATAACTATTCAATGCCTTATTACAATTTTTAGGTAAGGGTGTCCATCCATTAAAAAAATCTTTAATGAGATATAGTCTGGAAATCTATTAAATAATACAACTATTCCAAATTATCTTAAAAACATTTTTCGTTTTTCTCTCCTGAATTAATCTAATCTTATTTGTTAATTTTCAAGTGCTGCTATATTCCTTAATTTAGCACACCACCTATCCAAGGAAATCCCAGTTCTTCCAACATTGAGCAATAAGCTGCAAATAAAAGAAAGCTGATAAGTGTTTTTTGTTTACATTGGGTGTTTGCTATAACTGGACAAGACCACCACATAACATTGAAATATTTGTTCTCAGTCCTTATCATTAAATTTAGTAATCAGCTCTATTTCCCAATTCCTTTTAATTGTCTGCATCAGAGTTTGTCCCTGATTTTAAAATATTCTATATATTTTAGTAATTAATTTCCCCTTCCTTATCTATATTTTGAAAATTCTTTAAATTCGATTAATGGTCTGTTTATTTGATCTTTAATTTTCTTATTTTGGAGGAAAAATTTGATATTTCAACAGTAGTAGTCAATCCAAATGGATCACTGCCTTGTCGTGGCGAGGGGACTTGTGTGGTTCGATGAGGCTGTGGGCTATGCCGTGGAGGGCCACCCAAGACGGACAGGCCACAGCAGAGAACTCAGACCAAGCGTGATCCCCTGGAGAAGGAAATGGCAACCCACTCCAGTATTTTTGCCAAGAAAACCCCATGGACAGTATCAAAAGGCTAAAAGATATGACACCGGAAGATGAGCCCCTCAGGTCGGAAGGTGTCCAATATGCTACTGGGGAAGAGCAGAGGGCAAGTACAAGTAACCCCAGCAAGAGGGAAGCGGCTGGGCCAAAGCCGAAAGGACGCTCAGTTGTGGATGTGTCTGATGGTGAAAGGAAAGCCCGATGCTGCAAAGAACAATACTGCATAGGAACCTGGAATGTAAGATCTATGAATCAAGGTAAGCTTGACATGGTCAAAAATGAGATGGCAAGACTGAACATCGATATCTTAGGAATCAGTGAACTAAAGTGGACAGGAATTGGCAAATTTAACTCAGAAGACCATTATATCTACTACTGTGGCCAGGAATCCCGTAGAAAAAATGGTGTGGCCTTTATAGTCAACAAGAGAGTGCAAAAGTCAGTACTGGGATACAATCGCAAAAATGACAGAATGATTTCGGTCCGATTCCAAGGCAAACCATTCAACATCACAGTAATCCAAGTCTATGCCCCAACCACTGATGCAGAAGAGGCTGAAGTGGACCGGTTCTATGAAGACCTACAACACCTCCTAGAACTAACACCAAAAAATGATGTCCTCATCATCATAGGGGACTGGAATGCTAAAGTAGGAAGTCAAAAGGTAACCGGAATAACAGACAAGTTTGGCCTTGGAAAGCAAAATGAAGCAGGGCAAAGGTTAACAGAGTTTTGTCAAGAGAACACACTGGTCATAGCGAACACCCTTTTCCAACAACCTAAGAGGCGACTCTACACATGGACATCACCAGATGGGCAACACCGAAATCAGATTGACTATATAATTTGCAGTCAAAGATGGAGAAGCTCTATCCAGTCAGTAAAAACAAGACCTGGAGCTGACTGTGGTTCAGATCATGAGCTACTCATTGCAAAATTCAGACTTAAACTGAAGAAAATTGGGAAAACCACGAGGCCATTCAGGTTTGACCTAGATCGCATCCCTGATGAATATACAGTAGAGGTGAAGAATAGATTCAAGGGTCTGGATTTGATAGATAGAGTGCCTGAAGAACTATGGACGGAGGTTCGTGACATTGTACAGGAGGCAGCAATCACCACCATCCCAAAGAAAAAGAAATGCAAGAAAGCAAAGTGGCTTTCTGATGAGGCTTTACAAATAGCAGAGGAAAGAAGGAAAGCGAAAGGCAAAGGCGAAAAGGAAAGATTTACCCAACTGAATGCAGATTTCCAGAGAACAGCAAGGAGAGATAAGGAGGCCTTCCTGAATGAACAGTGCAAAGTAATAGAAGAAAACAATAGAATGGGAAGGACTAGAGATCTCTTCAAGAAAATTGGAGAAATCAAGGGAGCGTTCCATGCAAAGCTGGCCATGATAAAGGACAAAAACGGTAGGGACCTAACAGAAGCAGAAGAGATTAGGAAAAGATGGCAAGAATACACAGAAGAACTATACAAGAAAGACCTCGATGTCCTTGACAACCACGACGGTATAATCACTGACCTCGAGCCAGACATCCTGGAATGTGAAGTTAAATGGGCCTTAGAAAGCATTACTAACAACAAAGCTAGTGGAGGTGATGGTATCCCAGCTGAGCTATTCAAAGTCTTAGAAGAGGATGCTGTTAAAGTTCTGCACTCCATTTGCCAGCAAATTTGGAAAACGCAACAGTGGCCACAGGATTGGAAAAGATCAGTATACATTCCAATCCCAAAGAAGGGCAATGCCAAGGAATGTTCAAACTATCGCACAATTGCACTCATATCACACGCTAGCAAGGTCATGCTCAAGATCCTACAAGCTAGGCTTCAACAGTACGTGGATAGAGAACTACCAGAAGTACAAGCTGGGTTTCGAAGAGGTAGAGGAACGAGAGATCATATTGCCAACATTCGCTGGATTATGGAGAAAGCAAGAGAGTACCAGAAAAATATCTACTTCTGCTTCATTGACTATGCTAAAGCCTTTGACTGTGTGGATCACAACAAACTATGGCAGGTCCTTAAAGAGATGGGAGTACCAGACCACCTCACATGTCTCTTGAGAAACCTGTATAAGGGCCAAGAAGCGACAGTTAGAACCGGATACGGAACAACTGATTGGTTCAGCATAGGAAAAGGAGTACGACAAGGATGTATACTGTCACCTTGCTTATTTAATATATATGCAGAGTACATCATGCGAAATGCTGGCCTGGATGAATCACAAGCGGGAATTAAGATTGCTGGGGAAAAGATCAACAACCTCAGATATGCAGATGATACCACTCTAATGGCTGAAAGTGAAGAGGATCTAAAGAACCTCTTGCTCAGAGTAAAAGAGGAGAGCGCAAAAGTGGGCTTGAAGCTCAACATCAAAAAAACTAAGATCATGGCATCCGGCCCCATCACTCCTTGGCAAATAGAAGGGGAAGTCGTGGAAGTAGTGACAGACTTCACGTTCCTGGGATCCCAGATCACCGCAGACTGTGACTGCAGCCATGAAATTAAAAGACGCCTGCTCCTTGGGAGGAAAGCGATGGCGAACCTAAACAGCATGATATAAAAAGTAGAGATCACCCTGCCAACAAAAGTCCGCATGGTCAAAGTAATGGTATTCCCAGTAGTCATGTATGGCTGAGAGAGTTGGACTATAAGGAAGGCCGAGCGCCGAAGAATAGATTCTTTTGAACTATGGTGCTGGAGAAGACTCTTGAGTCATTGGACTGCAAGAAGATCAAATCAGTCAATTCTAAAAGAAATCAACCCTGACTGTTCCCTGGAAGGCCAGATAATGAAACTGAAGCTCCAACACTTTGGCCTCCAAATGAGAAGGGAGCACTCACTGGAGAAGACCCTGATGCTGGGAAAGATTGAAGGTCAAAGAAGACGGGGACGGCAAAGGATGAGATGGTTAGACAGTGTCATAGATGCAACGAACATGAAATTGAGCAAACTTCAGAGGACGGCGGAAGACCGGAAGGCCTGGCGTGATCTGGTCAATTGGGTTGCGAAGAGTCGGACTCGACTGTGCGACTGAACAACAACGACAAGAAGTCAATCCAGAGTTGACTACTATTATTTAAGGGCATAATATTTCTGTCCATTAATGTTATTTGATTAAGAAAAGAATCTCTGTCCCTGGAACCACAATTTTTTTGCTAAAACAAATTTTGGATGGTACAGAATGGGGGTCAATGGGGAAATCCCTGGGTATAATAAGACCTGCATTTTCTAAACAACTGTCCCTTCTCCTAATTAATCCACAACACTTCTGAAACTCAGGGCAATGTTCAAAGGTGACCTGAGATGTGTTATGGGCATACCTTAAATGGCTCTTGCCCAAACCAATTTTTCAGAACGAGTGCATTCCTAACTACTTACCTTGAGAGACTGACACGCTCACAGTTTGCGATCCATTCTTCTCAGCTGTAACTGGTGGTTTTGCCACAGAGATTCCAACACCTCCAATGTAAGGGTTGTAATTGTATGTACCATAGTCTGCACCCCAGTAGTCATACCATGTGCTGCTTATAGGCTGTAATCAAATAAAAAATAATGTAGTTATTTTTCTTCAATTCTACATTGAAAACCTTATTTCCCCCCACAGTTACTATGTATAGTTATCCTTATGTATTTATAAACAACAATATATTACAATGATGACGTGCAGATGAAGAGAGAAATGATTTCCAAATAAGTTTTACATTAAATCCAAATTTGTACAGCTAAGTTGACATGCCAAGATGCAGGCAGAGCCACTTATAGCATATCATATGAGGAACGTGACATGCACACTGTTTTTCATGTACAACCAGCCTGAAACTTAAACCACATGCTTCCCTGGCAAAGCTTCCTAATGTGGTACAGTAAATGCGTACTGAGCTTTGAGCTGAACACAAACTGAAGCTAATGCTTAAAAATTCCCACTCCCTCCCCAGGGTCTGCTTTAAGCATATAATATAGTATTACATCAACTAAAATTGCCTTTGTAACCAAAGCTTGAAGTGGGTGCACAGATCTCTGGTTCCAAGGGAATTTAGTTAGCAATAATCATAAATAGTGAGGACACAAATATAGTGCCACCTGTTAAAGCAAACAAAGGAAGAAAACTCATATGGGACAGGAGTGGGAGGAAGCATGTAATCCCAGAGTAGACTGTGATTCCTAAGAATGGGAATATTACATCCGCACCAGACTACTGCAAATATTCTCATAGTAGCCAGTTAACTTGATGAGTTTTTATTTTTAAGAATGCAATAAGGCAATTTAATATGGAAGTAAAAGAAAGGCTGGCTCTGGACAGGAAATGTGAAGCACTTTTAGTCCAATGCTGGCCAAATCTTTGTTCCTTTAAAATAAAGAACACCTGCCTACTAGCAGATAGAAAGGAGATGTTCCAATATCTGAACCACTGTACACAGACAAGTAGAAGAACAGAATGTTATGTGACTTATCTATTTACAAGAGGAAACTTTTGACTCTCGTGACCTCCACATGCAAAACATAGCATTTGGTATCATACAAGCAAGACAGAGATAGCAATAAAACTTTGGGGAAAAACAGACTGTTACAGGTAGGAGCTATTTTGAAAACTCACGTGTTCCATACCTTGAAGACTTTTGCTGCGAGAGGATCTTTTTCCAAATCAATATCTAAAGGATCAATATCAACTTCCATCAGGTCTTGTAGTAAATCAAGATCAATGTCTTTATCTTTTTCCAAAGATGACAGAGGTGGAGTACCTTTAGGTGATTTAAAGAGCTTAATACTGCCAAGTAATGTAAAGGCCCATAATAAATAAATAAAACTGGCAAAATCTAGTTACAAGTCAATTTTAAAGTTGTGTACACTTCCCATATGGCATAAAAGAATGGCACCCCCACCCCAGGCACTCAGCATGCCACGCTGCTAAAGTCAACGAAATGTCTCCACTTGCATCCACACTAAACCGTCTCTAACTTTGCTCCATTAACAAGCATGAGAAGCTCAAGGCAGGAGATGAATCAGGCACAGTTATGCCATATGGAAATGACAGACCTGACTGAGCCTTTAATGGTTAATATTACATGAGACACATAAACAGGTAAAACAGTGTATTTTACTGGACCAGTGATTTAAAGTGTTGCAAGCATCCAAATGCAGATGGTCCACATCAGGCACTGCTTCAAGGAAAAATATACTTATCTAGGCTGACTGCTACCAGGGTTAAAATGGTTCTCACACTTTATTTTTTTGAAACTCACTTCTAAACATACTTTATTTTTCAGAAGCCACCTGCTTTATAGCTCCATATGTCTTTCTCCCTTCCTGACATAAAATGCAGGAATTTCACAACAGCCAGCAATGAACATGTTTTATTTTTTATTTTTCCTTTTAAAATTATCAATACATAGCATTATTGAGCAAAAAGCTGTATTTCATGGACATGTCACACATCATAAATCTGCCAGTAAGCCTCTCTGACCCTCCCCTTCTCAGCTCACCCTGTTCCACCTACTCCCTTGGCACCCTGCAATCCACCTGCAGAGTCATGACCCACGTTGGGGCCCCAACACAGTCTGAGAACCAATGGAATCAGGTGAAAGGAATATTTATTAACTCACATGCAAGTGCACACACCTTTAATTTTTTAAAAAAAATTAATATAAAACTACTTTACTGGAAAACACAAAATACTGTCAAATTGGAACAGCCACCTTAGT
This sequence comes from Gekko japonicus, assembly GCF_001447785.1. Classification (NCBI taxonomy): domain Eukaryota; kingdom Metazoa; phylum Chordata; class Lepidosauria; order Squamata; family Gekkonidae; genus Gekko; species Gekko japonicus. The sequence goes on from NW_015175417.1 coordinate 167,165, forward strand.
CATCAATTATTTTTCTCTCTTAACTTTTTATAAGCAATGGCTGAATTGAAGTATATCCGCAGTTTAGGAAAAAAATCAAGTTCCAGCCTATACATCTTTTCTTACCTGTAATATCATGTGCCAAAGGCTCATCGATAGTTTCCACTAACTGAGCTGTAGACTGTTGAAGAGACTCATCGGGGTCCACAGCTGAAGCTCCTGCCTCTTCTCCCATTGCAGCTTCTTCCATGGCTTCAGCAGCAATTGGAGCCAACAGCTCTCCTACATGTCACAGAACCCAATTCACTTACCAAAACAGCCAGAGAAAGAATTTCTTTGACTTGTCTGAACACTTGCAAGTACTTAATCCCCTTTTAAACTAAGTGTGGTTGTTGATATTTCAAGCACTAACATGCCAGAAAATGCTGAGCCCATTTTTGAAAATATGTGCCATATAAATTAACAGTTGCTAAAATTTATATATCTAATCCCATTGTTTTAGAAAGCTTGCATCAACACACACAGGTTTTTGCTGTGGCATATTAATAAATAGTAATTATGATCAAGATCTGACTGTATACTATCCAATCACAACTCCTGCCCTCAACTAGGGGGCTTCCATGCCCAGAACTGCAATGGATGAAGGACAATTAGCCAAGGAATGTGATGTTATCCAACATCAGCTTACAAGCAGTCTGGAAGGACAAGGCCACCACTCTCCAGGCCACCCATGGACTGCAAAGAGAAAGAGAGACCTGGAGATGGCCTCTGTGTTGTCTTCCACCTCCAGTCCTCCCACGGTTCTACTCAGTAGTACAATGTTCGCATACTTGCTGTAAATATCAAATTTTGGAATTTGGCTATTGAATGAAATTGCTACCTGTTTACATTCCTCCTCAGTGGACTGGGTCTCTGGTACTCCTTTTCTGCACTGTGGGCACAGTTCGCACTTAGCATAGAAACAAAGTTGTAACAAACCTGCTAGAATATCTTGCAGCATACATGTCAGAGAATACTGAGCCCATGCTCCTCCCCAAGAGATATCTCCTCTGTTAAAGTCCGTCCCAACTAGAAGCAATAGCAGCCTCTCCAGCTGAGCTTCATTCACAATTTCACACAAATGAATTGTAGGCCTTGTTGCATTGGCAATTCTAGCAAGAACCTGAAATGGAATTTCAAAAATGAAAAGCTGTATACTTAACTGTCCCTCAAAAAGTTTATTATTATATAGGATGCAACATAAATGCAAACCCGTAAATGTGAATAAGGGACTGAATGTCCATTGAGGAATTATTTAGGCTAATATAGCTCCAGTGCATGGATTCTCCAAATGGGATCATACAGCAGTCTACATAACTATCCCACACTTATTATCATTTATGTTCACTGCCACTTTAATTTGTACAGATTGGTAAAATGTGCACAAATATAACACATGAGGTGTTTTACACTAATACGTATTATAGAAGATTCAAATACATTTTGTAAATAAAATAAATACATATTTCATAATTTCAGAAGGTGATCAGAAGAGCGTATTTTTTCCAAGGGAATAGGAATTTGGCAAAATGAAATTGTACAAGGGTGCACTTTTTATATTGGAAATAGAGCTGCAGTTTTAATTATCTGAAATTTTGTATCTCCCTTTACAGTCTATTATAGTTTCTATGTCTCTGCTCTAATTTAGATTTATTGCATTTCTTATTTTATGTATTACACTGGCCTATATTACATTTTTAAAATAATTTTATAGTAAAAAGGTAAAGGTTCCCTTGCTTGAAAGCCAGTTGAATCCGACTCTAGGGTTGCGGTGCTCATCTCCATTTCAAAGCTGAAGAGCCAGCGCTGTCCAAAGACATTTCCGTGGTCATGTGGCCGGCATGACTAAACACCAAGGCGCACGGAATGCTGTTACCTTCCCACTGTAGTGGTACCTATTTATCTACTTGCAATTTCTTGCTTTCAAACTGCTAGGTTGGCAGGAGCTGGAACTAGAGACGGGAGCTCAATCCGTCATGCGGCACACTTGGGTCTTGAACTGCTGAACTACCGACCTTCCAGAGCCTGCAGTTCAGCGTCTTAACCCGTTAAGCAGATGATAAATGGGAGTAAACTAGGAAGCCCTTCTATTCCATGGTATACATTCATGCCTCCCTAGACTAGGCATGAGTGACGTTGCTCTCAAAACAGTTAAATTTTCTATCTGTTTTCTATTTCAAACCTGCTTAGAAATCTCCAGTTTTCAGAAGGCTCTCCACAAAAATGCAGCATTGATTTTCTTCTACTCTAGCATGGGAGAAGCAAGATCAAATGCAAGCATTTGTAGAAGTTGAGAAGATAACTGACTTGCTATGTTAGGGCAGGTATACAAACACACCTGTCTCTTAAGACTGTAATCGATTTTGGTTGTTCCTTCTGCCATATGAAAAACAGACTGTTATTTACTTAAAATTTATGGCATTTATCTTTGGAACAATACAAAATTCCCCTATAGCAAATACTTTGGAGGACACAAAATTATTCTCAAAACGTTAATCAGATCACATTGCCCCATTTGTATCCCGGCCTTCCTCCACTCAGCACCTCTTGGCTACCTAATGCTATCCTCAAACCAGCACAGTTTATTAGGATGAGGGATCTCAGGTGGCCCATAAATGGCCAGTACATTTCCTACCCAACTCGAGATTTAAAGTCAGGTATCCATGGCTGAACTTATTGGTTTACATCATTTATATACTTTGATTTGACCAGAAGCTATCCAGCAGATACTGAAAAGGAATTCCATGATAGCCATCAGTTCAGCCTGCCTTAGGTATATGTTACGGCTGGATATATTATATTAGATCTTTCCCCACTGGCACTAGTTAATCATGCAGTATATTACTGTACCTTGCACACAAAAAGCAGCAGATCTGCATGGCAAGTAAAATCCATCGATAACAGGAAAAGTGCCAACTTTTGAACTACTGAGATACAACGTTCATGTGCCAATGTAAACGGAAGGGGTTCAATTTCTGTAGTTTCTTTTGTAGTTGATACTTCTGTATCTAATGTAGAACGAGGCCACTCTGCAGTCCGACGTAAACGAATTAGATCCTTAAAGTGCTGCATAAGTAAAAAGCACAGAACACATTTCTGTAAATTTTCAGCTCATCGCTAACATACATAGAATCCATAAAGCAAAGTGTGACTTAGATCTGAAGAATGCACAATGCATAAAGAAAGCATACAGTGGAAAATCAATAATATCTCTAACATGCAAGCACTATACTGCTCTTTAGGCCAGAAATCTTCAACCTATGGATTGGGTCGCAAGCCCTTTTTGCTGCCTTTTGAAAAGACCTAGTAAAGGGAAAGCATGGGGTGCCATGCCTCTTGCCTGTCTTCCCATGCTTGCAACTCAGTGGGTCCCAGGTTGGAAAGGTTAAGGAGCACTGTTTTAGGCAACAGAGCTATGATTGACCTAAGGGTGGTTAAAGAGGAATTCAGGCTGGGGAGGGGGGCTGCACTAATTTCAATTACATACCTTTTTATGCAGGGGTCATTTCGTAGAAAAAGAGGTGCGGGAGCTCATTAGTGTAACTCATTTGCATAACTTATTAGCATAACTTATTTGCATATGCCACCCCCCCTGACACCACCAGAAGTGTGTCAGAAGGCAACACCTACCGCTCAGGCTCCACTGGACTGTTTTGGATTGCTAGCTATGGGGGGGGGGGGGGAAATACCTGCAGCTCTGTCCTCGCAGAGGAGGGAGAGCTTGTACCTGAATAAGACTTGGTCTTAAAGGTGCCACTGGACTGTTTTGGACCGGGGTGCCGGGGGGAGCTCTGCTTCTTGCTCTGACTGAGGGCCACTGGGAGCAGGGGGTGGGGCTTGTTGCATGTGCCCGCCCCCTGGGCTCTTTACTGCTGGAGCTCCGTTCCTGTGTGCTCCTGCAGGAAATGACCCGTTTTTATGGGTATGTTACTTAAAAATTCAGTTTACATGACTGAAGGAAATAATCAGTTGCAGACCTGCAGAAAAATGTATTGTTTCTTAACATTCACTGGATGATTAACTAATACTGTAGGCTGGAATCCACGAGCTACTTTAGGCTTGCCAAAGGTAATACTTGGTATGATTTTAACACTTTTTTCTTGAAGCAGCAGCCATCCATGCCATATCTCAACCCCTACAAAAGTACTAGTATTTCTTCAGCTCTCAATCCTAAATTACTTTTTTAAATAACTGAAAAAAGGTGGGAGATGGGAGAATTATTTGAACTCTTTAATACCACTTTTGTGACAAACCATATCTTAACAATGTGCTACAAGCAGATTAATAAACAGTGCTATATATCATGATATAATGTCATGCTAGGTAAATACCCCAGATAAATTTTACTGTGAGGAACTAACAGGTGCCTATTAATTGAATCAACTGAGGAGAAGTTCCAAAACCAGGGCAACACATCAGGTGAATGAATTAGCAAACAGATCAAGCCTTAAGAGGCAGAATGAAATTATTTTTTGTAAAAAAATGAACCCAGAACATATTTTGAATTTGCAGAAATAGGTCTTTCTGCACAAGACAATAAATATAATTGCAGAACATCATACCTTTGACGTGGCCTGTTTTAGTTTTGCCTGTTCTACTAAAAGTTTATAGGATGATCCTTTGTTGCTTTGTATTTTCTCTTTTTCCATCTGTTCCACCAAAGCCTTCTGTTTTGCTTTTAATAAGCTAAGTTGCTAAAAGAAAATGTTAACAGAAGTATATGAAAATGTAAGCAACAAGATGCAAAATAGATATGCACTTTCATATCATGGTTAAGTTAATTTTTTTTTAAATTTAGTTTTCATATTAAAACTTTAACAGGCTGCCAATGGAACTGAATTACAAAGGCAGCTTTAAATATAAGATTTAAGTTTCTAGTAACTGGTGAGCTTTCACATATTGTGATTAATAATCAGTTACCCTCTGTTTGACCACAAGGCCAAGCCTCCTAGCTAGTTAGGTAGCGCAACAATTAAATTACTGCCACCTTTATTTCAATGGTTCCTAAACAACTTTGCCATGCTCCTTTCCCTGTCGGACTCATGAGAGCTCCTCTTCTACCCAGAAGGCAGAAATTTGCTACTCCAGCCAACAGGGCATACAGGATCTCCTCAGGTCCCTTTGTCTGCAATTATTATATTGTCAGTATCTGCCATACTTGTACGCTTTCAGCTAGGTTCATAGTTGCTGTGGGAAAGCCAGGCACCTGGAATTTCCTCCAATTTGTCCCCTCACCTCAGTGCACTTAGGCTAACCTACATGTATGAAGTTAGGAATCAAAACCACAATAGGCTTTGAAAGTTAAACCACCACTGTAAGTCAAAATTACCTGTTTGTGATGAACAAGTTGCTTCCTGATCTTTCTGGAATATAATCTATCTAAACTACTGTTGCCTTTTGAAGACCTATTGAGGCTCTGTGTATGTAGATTATTATTAATGAAACTCCACTGATTGCCTAAGAGAAAAGAAAGTAACAATTTTACCATGTGATAAAAACCCAAACAAATTTCAATACGCAGACTGAACACTGTGTATGCATTTCTTACAAAGAAAGATGAAAGGCTCTTAAATGCTCAAATCCTAGAATTGTATGATGGATTACTGTGTATTTGCATAAATACTGCAAGAAATATTCAGAATTAGCATTAATCCATGTAAAGATATTCAGTCAGAAGCTCCTAAACCATAGAAAATAAACCGTTCTCATTAAGAGGAATTCCAATAGCACATAATGGAGTTTTTCTTTCTTTTCTCCTATGATTTTGGCCAAGTATACCACAATTTACCCAGCTAATAAGAAAGCTACATAAGCACACAAAACCTGCATGCACAGCCTTAGGGAAAACTAGGGCCAGAGAGTGTGGACAACAAAGTTGCAGAGGGCCTTGCCATTGGAAGAAATGGTAAAGTGTATCATAGTGTACTGTACATTACACGTGCACAGCCAAGGGTTGGCAAAGAATAATGTGGTGGAGGTACCATGATGCCCTACCGGAATCCCCAAAAGCAAATGCAGGTGTACCCAATTCAGAAAAATGTTATCATGCTACCCACACTGACTCTCTCCTTGGTCTGGGATTTAGTGTTCAGGGCTTAACTGAGTTTCAAATACATACACATACACTTGTATATTTAAACACCGAAGACTCGTTTTGCAACATTACTTTAGCAAACATGTTACAAGCCCCAGTGCTTCAGGATACAAATTTAAATAGACAAAAGAGAAATAATACACTATTTCAGTCTTGCTTAAAAACAACAGTTGGGACGTTATACTACTCTACTGTATCTGCTCTCATATAATAGAAGCAGGCTCTACCATTCAAAATATTTTGTACTGCACCTGTCAAGAATCTCTCTCTGTCTTTCCCATTTAAAGGCTTTTTGGCTGTCGCTGCTTCATCTTCCACAGTTGCCACATAGTCCAAGAGCCTGGACACCAGCATTACCACCCAACTAATCATAGGAATGTCTAGAACACCTGCAAATAGTACAGTTTGATTATCTGGTTTTAGATTAAATAAAGGTTTGAAAATAAGAAAACGCTTTAATACAAACCTTATTAAGGGGCATTCGTACATATATATTTTCTCAGTTTAAAATAAACAAGCCCCCCCCACACACCATTTTTCCCCCCTTTTGGGTATAATATCCTCAGTGAGAACACCCTGTTAGTAATAGAACAAAATAAGGCTAAGATAATGTTGTCATATGCTTTTTCACAAGGGCGCTGGCAAAAGCATACCCAAAGCAGAATGAAGACACAGTATCTCAAGAACGAACTAGGTTATGATTTTCCAATTACTGCAGTCCGTGAAATGTACAGAAAAAATGGAAGCCCAGTTATTTTGGAAAGCATTCTAAATAGTGAAATTAATATTTAGCTACTAGGGCTCAGATCCAAAGGATAAAAAAGCAGTGGTATGCGGGGGGGGGGGGGGGGGGTGTCCCCAAAGTTTCTGGAAAACCCAGAGTGTTGATTTACCCCCACTTCTCATGGAAGCCTCATGGAATGCCAAACTCCGTTTCTCTGTGTACATGTTAAAGGGTTTTCCACAAGCTCACAAGCCTCTTGGAAAGCCAGTCAAGACGCTGTGTACAATTAAACAGCTATTTTAAAATTCAGTTAAAAACAAAATATGCAACCAGAAACGTATTTCAGTTTCACATGTTTTTCACATCGGATATTTTAAACACTATTCAAAATACACACTAGGGATGTGCAAGGAAAAAAATTCTGTATATTTCAGTTTCAGGTATATCAGACCCAAAAAATACCAGTAAATACCGAATATCCTAAGTACCAATACCAATATATTACTGGGCTCTCAAAATACACACTAGGGATGTGAAAGGAAAAAAAATCTGTATATTTCAGTTTCAGGTATATCACACCCCAAAAATACCAGTAAATACCAAATATCTTAAGTACCAATACCAATATATTACTGGGCTTCTGGAAATATTCTGTTTTTCTGAATATATTTGGGTGTATTATACCAAGGGGGAGAGAGCAAGAAGGCATGCTTAAATGCCTTCCCTTCCCTCTGCAAAACCCCTGCCACTTCCACTGGTCAGTTTCACTCCCAAGGGGCTGGGGGAGGGAAGGGAAGTTGGCAATACCGAAAAGCTGAAAAAAGTCGAAGAAATTCAGGAAACTCTATTCAGTAGCCAAAAAGTTTCCTGAATTTGTATTCAAATTAGGAAATACTGAACAAATTCCTGTAAGGCATTTATTTAGTATTTTTTCAGTTTGGCGAAGCCAAATGCACACCCCTAATACACACACACAAATTAACAAGAGGAGGAGATCGGAAACTCTGTACATGTTTAACCCGCCCCCCCCTTTGCAAAGCATAGCATTAGTAAGAAAATCAACTTTGTAATAACTACAGAAATCTACAATAACCATACCTTCAGTGCATCTGTGCACGGGTAACTGAGGTTGAAGAGGGGACAACAGATTATCCAACAAATTCAGCAAACTTTCTAAGACGCCAGTGTTGCTAAGTGATCTTTGGCCAATGCAAGAAAGCAACATGAAGACCCTGAACATAAAACACATTCTTTAGAATTTCAAGTTATTTATAATTCTAATTTTTAAGTATCCGCAAGGCAGCAACATCCAGATGGACAAATCTACATTGCTGAACTGGAGAGAGCAAGACAACTAGGAGAATGTGCAAAATGAAAATAACCATTCCCCCCACCCTGTTGACTCCTCAGACTCAAGAACTAAATCATTATGTGATGAGGGAATGTGTGATGCAGAGATTTTAAAGCCTTTATGATGGAAACATCCTAGGAAACATAAATCTAAAAGACGTGTATTCAAAAATGACAACAAATGGTAGATGATCACAACCTTAGCGATGACAAATGGATCTCTGTCCGATACTTCAAGAATTCTAAAATCCAGCATGCTTTCTACCTACTCCTGAATTCCAGTGATACACAGAACCTTCCAAATGCCAGATTAAACAGCATTTTTCTAGAAAGATCAGCCAGTAATGTAACTGATGAACAGCAAATAAATTCATCTTAAAAATACCTGTCCTGTGGAAAAATGAGAAGTTGCTCTGAATTGTACAATTCCTGCAGAACATTTGAAAGGAACTGTCCCCACCATCTTTCGCCTCCACATAGCTGAACGAGGAGAAGACCTGTATGCAGGCGTATCTTCGGGGTTCCACTGATACACAAATGCTTGAACAATTCTTCACAAGCCTGAGCATGAAATGTACTTTGCAGAACCACAGGAACAGAAGGCCCTTTGAAGAAATCAAGACCAACTACATTAAAAAAGCACACATTTCTGTATTTAAAAACAATGTGGATTAGCTAAAAACTGTTCCTAATCAAGATATATTACTCACCACTGTGCTCAAAATTCTATTAACTTGATAATGTTAAGTATTCTCCTTTAATACATAAAACATCACTAACATTCTGTTTCCCCAATGGAAGTGTTTTCTTCCAAGGAACTGAACATCAGAGTAAATGGAGGACTTACCTTTGAACTTTCCTCCTACTTTTTCACCAGAAACTGTGTGACATGTCCCCTCCACACCAGAAGGCTGGCATTTTGAAGAAATACTTATAAAAGTACTAAACTGGAAGCTGCCACCTACTTTCTCCCTAAATACTTGCTTCATGCCAAGCTTATAAAGCTTTAACTGTCAAATGAAGAAACTCATTTCCCCGAACTTTTAACTGCTTTTAAAGGATTCTGTGTTCCGACAAGACAATTTGGTATTTTTATGTGATGAGGTTTTATTGCTAACTATAGATACTGGATGGCATCATTAATGTGATACTGTTAGTTTTAAAACAGCTTTTAATTGTTCTTTTTATGATTAAATATTGCTTTCAAGTATTTATTTGGAAGCCACTTTAAGAATACAGATGAGACACTGCAGCCTCTGGCCCTTAGGAAAGTCCCTTAATTTCTGTCACAGGTTGACTGCCGAGATTCATAGCTGCACACACTGTACAATATCTCCTTGTATTTACCAATATATAAAAGCAACCATTCCGCTTAGTCTGCCTTTGTTTTCACCAACTACTCTTGCCGTTTCCCACAATAAAACATCCTAGAACTGTACAACTGCCTTTCATGCTTGCCCACTGTCCTGATTGCCAACACAATCCAGGCAATACCCTCAGACTCTACAAAGACCTCTTTGCAGGAGGTCGGAATAACCTCATATCACTAAGAGGACAGGTATTCACTCTGACAGATTCCTGCACTGTAGCTAGGCCATATCTAGCAGTAGAAGCAAAGGTGGTAAGGAACCTGACTTGAGGTAAGGAAGCCACTGCCTGGTACTTTCCTCATATCTGCTTGTATTTGAAGCAAGGAAGCCCAAGTGCAACTATAGTGTGAATGTGAAAGGAGCCTGGGTGCCTCACAAGCTAAAGTACAAGATGACCAAAGCTTTCAGGTTAAGCCTTGACTGTGCCTCCAGCCCTCTTTCAGCTTCTACTCTACTCCTCTCTTGCATTTTATGAAGCATAACCTCTTTTCTGTTTACCTTGAAATCCAAGTTACTATGCAGCAAAAAATACTGCTGGGCTGTGCATACTCCCCAGGTCACTAAAATGAGCGATCCACTTATCGCACTGGCACTGGAAGAGCAAGCAAACATAATTCCAAATAAAAATAAGCAGACTACCAACCATTAGAAGAATGGAGCAAGCTCAGTAAGGTATCCAACAGGTATCGGATAATCGTGCGCAATTGCTCTGTGGATGACAACTGAATCAACTCTTTGGGATCAGTTTGCTCTTTCAGAATTTTCCTGCTTGCACCTATAGCTACTTTAAGCCTCTGTACAGCATGGTGAGCCAAGTTGAGCTGGAGCTGGAGCTGAATGCAGTCTTGATAAGCAGAAAATACTCGACTGTCTTCCTCTACTGCTTTATCAGGCTTTCGTAAAAAATACTGAGCATTGTTAGCACTGTTCAGTGGAGGAAGGTCAATGCTTTGTAGAAGTGTTTCAAGCCTATGGCAGGCTAAATTATACCTATAAAAGTTGGGAGGAAAACACAGCATACAACAAAGCTGAAATTCACTATTAAGAAATAGATCACCTAAAAATTAACATGCACATGCTTTTTAATGTTTTAAGTAGAGCAAGGAAAGAGGGTTTGTTAATTTTAAAAGGTTTTGAATATTACATTATACTACAATGCAAGATAAATTAATCCTGCTTTCTAACACTTCAGACCTGCACTGTATGTCTTCCTGCAATGCAACCATCATAGCCAAGTGCTGATCAATGTCTGGCTGATTTGTAGATTCAACTTCTCCTCGCAAAGGATCATGCATAATTTTCAGTTCACTTTCCAGTGGCAAAATATATGTATGACCATAGTAAAATCCTAAAGGGATTTTGGCTCTAGCATTTGTGCTCCCATAACGGCCAATGACTGTGATCTGGAATGAAAGAAAATACAGCCTGTAATACTAATTCATGTTGCCTTAAAGAATGAGGAGAGGTCAAAAAAGTTCAGCACTTGCTACTTAAAAGGAAACTTAGAAAAAAAGATGTTCACCTTCATGAATCGGCAAACTGGAGGTGGAATTAAATCATGCAGAATGAGAGAATGGGTGCTAATATCTGTAGCCACCACCAATCTTCTTCCATCAACTTCTTCACCAAGGGTCCAAATATCAATTGACAAGGAAGCCAGATCTCCACAAGTTGGAATCAGTACATCCGTCAACAATATGGGCCTGCCAAAGTCTAAAGTCACAAATCTCCTTGCACCTTGAGAAATAAAAGTTAGGCTTGATGAAATATCACTTTTATTGTTGTTCAGTCACATGTACCAGAAAGGCAGTTCTAGTCACAAAGTCAAGGTTTGTATAAAACTGATATAGTTATCCAGTCATTTTTAAACGGCCATTCTTCAAGGAGCCTCCCCCATTATATTCCCCAAACCACCCTGTGAGACACGCCAAGGTAAGACAGAACGACTGGCTCAAGGGCACCTACTGAATTTCATGACGGAGTAGCAGTTATGAACCCAGGACTCCTAGGTCATAGTCTAACATGTTAATCACTACACCATTGCCCAGGCGATTCCTCAAACTGTTGTCCAGAAGATCATTAATGAAACCTGGTCAACTGGCTTTCTTACCTTGCAACCAAATTCAGAAATGTATTTCTGATTCTGGCTTACTGGGCAAGCACAAATCACGGCTTGTTGATTTATAGCTAGCACTAACCAAGAAACAGAGGGAAGTCATACATTGGGGGGCAGCACAAGCCCATAGTTTGCTCCCAATATTTCAAGTCACAATTTGAAAGCTGTCTAAATTGAGTCATTGCGCAAACATTAATTATACCACAGGGTCAAAGGATGACAGTCCACTAGCCAGGGGCAAAATAACCACTGAAGGTTCTGTGTTTGTTCTAGCACTATTTTCCTCTGCTTAATACCAAATTATTTTCATTTGAATAGACAGTGCAACAAATACTAGCTGGAATACAGACAAATGCACTAGTTCTACAAATTCAAAAGGCGTTTTAGGCTTCCGTTTGAACCTGCAGATGTCCATGCCACACTGTAAACTGTTTTGAAGCTACGAGGGTTTTCAAAAGCAGTTGATGGATATGCTATACTGTAAAGAAAAATAGTTCCTTGCTTTGCTCTGAGAAATAAAATCTTTGTTCAGGCTGTAGAGAGGCCTACAGAAATCTTCCCAGAGACGGTTAGAGACAGTTAGAACACAGTGACCTTGCCAGCTAACTTGTTTGCAGCTGAAGTGCTAGGAATACCACTTTGCCCTGGTCCTTCCAATTAGCACACTCCAAACAACTGAAGTCATGGGGCACCTGTGTGGGGAAGGGGGTGAGGCCTAGCTGCAGTACGGTTTCATCTCTCCCCCCTCTGACATCACGTGCCTAGCCACCTACAGAGAGTTACATCATCTCTCTGGTTTCTGAGGTCAATCAGAGACCCTCTCCATAATCTAGTTAGTCCTTGCTATATGGCTGGGCTTTGTAACCTCTTGGCATGGAAGCATGTCAGTGGTTATATAGCTGCCTCTGTGCCGGCATCCATCTTGACTGCTGCTTGGAAGGGCTATGCCCTGAACATCTTGACTTGCTAGAACTAACTGCCTGAGCTGAACCATAATGGTAATTTGGAACCTTGACTCTATGTATTAGCTATGCTAGATTTTTGCACTTTAAATAAATAGCTATATTTTTATTCTGTCATGGTTTTTGCCTTCATTGACCTCAAAGCCTGTTTGGAAACTCAGTCTGCAGTCCCACTCTGCAGGGCTGACTTTTCTTGTTAATTTCCTGTGAAGCCAGGGGACTTGTCCTTTCCCTCCTGGGCTGTTGGGATAGACTACCAAGACTAGGGTGAGATTTAGTCTCTCTCTCTGTTATTTTTGCTGCAAACCCTTTGTACCAAAAGTCCTTACCTGGGGTTGGGACAGGGACTTTTGACACATACAGATCTACTTTTAAAGGTAATAGTCCAGGATTCCACCAGGTGAACCTACACCTTTGGCCATTCTTACAAGAGTTATTTTCAGTCCCAACCATTATTTGGGCCCTTAACTAGGTCAGTTCATAATAACCAGGAAAACCTACCAGAATGCATTCGTTCTATAATGATGGACTGATGAGGAGGAGGCTGAAGAAAATGTGAGGCATGAGATATTGCAAGAGCCAGTCCAGTCCCAAGAGGATTCTAGAAGAAAGAAAAATTAACTAATATATATCTCACATATAATATTTATCACTAGCTACTGCACATGCAAAAGAAAAGTGGCAGCCTTTGAAAACTCAAGACTGAAGAACTCAACATCAATTACACTGTATATGGATTAGTTTATGAGCATTCCAATAGAAAATTTCAAAGCAATAACAAATTATTTATTTGCATTAAAGCTTCCTCATAAAGACTTTAGGCTTAATAAGTTTGGGGAATATTATATGTCAGTGGGTTCCATAGTTTCAGCAATAGTACCTGTCAAAACACACTGTCTATACTCAGGTAAACAGGCAAGCTAACAATCACTCAAGGTAGTTGTCTTAACATTAATGAGACTCAAATGTCATGAAAGCTCTTCTTTTTAGTTACCGTTCTGGACTTGTTTGCATTTTTGTTGTGTGCAGAAAGGATAACTGGTGGATGATCAATGACTGAGCCCGGGAAAAGTTGTGCAAGCTCTGCATTGATAGCAGCAGAAACTGCCTCATTAGGTGGCGTTAGAGGCGGAGTCATGAACAAGGGGGTTGTTTTAGGAGTGGGTGGGATGACATCCGACGGATGAATGAAGAACCCTGGGGCTGCTACTGAGTTGGAAGGCACAGAGTTGTGAACAGGACCAACTGCTGATGCTGCTGCAGCAGCTGCTGCTGTTGTCTGGTGTAGTTTGGCTTCCAGCTTTGCTTTCTGCAGGGAAAATAAAAGCAGCATATGTACTGTAGGCCAGTGCTGCCTGGAAAGGCATTAGCATTAAAGCATTAAGCAACAAGCAGCATGAATAGAACAAAAATAAATAAAATACAAGCAAATAGCCTCAGCTTTCATTTAAAGTCACAACAAATTTTTTTACAGAAAGTTGCAAGGTAGCCAAAAAAGCTGATAGTGCAAGAAAAAGTAAATTTATAAGAACTAACATCTGAAAACTCACCCGGATTTCCTACAAAAACAAAAACGTTGATGCAAACCACGTAGAGAAAACTACTCCAATTTAAGCCAGCTGGCTAAATCAATTCTATAGAATTTACATAGAGACCAGCAGCACTCAATGGAATATATTCTCAAGCAAGTTTGGGATTAAAGGGTCACTACAGGCTAATTCGTATATTCACAAATCTTAGGTCCCTTGCATACACACACTGGGGTATCAAGTGTTAACCCTTCAATTTGACACACAACATAATATAAAACCAAATGCTATGATACCCCCACTGTGCATTTGTCAGCACTTGATAGGCAATGCTGTGAACTGGCTCAAAGACTACATGGTAATTTTGGAAGTAAACTATACTGTAATTAAAATTGTATCCTCAGCCTAGAAGTGTCTGGACTGAACTGACTGTGGGTTGATCTTAAAAGCATAAACTACACATTTAAGATGTGGTATTTGGCCCAGGTGGGTTGCAACAAATACACATACTTGGAAGAGCAGGAACCATTAATGCCTCCTTTCCTCCTTTTTAAGTCCCAGGGTGTCCCTGTTGGGTGACCATGCGTAAAGAGCAGACTGTTGGTTTTTAATAAAGCCAATTGCATTTTCCATCATTAGACACATTAAGTGCATCTTTTATTTTCAATAAAAAAGAGCAAGAGTCCAGTAGCACCTTAAAGACTAACAAAATATGTGGCAGGGTATGAGCCTGAAGTGAGCAGTGACTCACGAAAACTCATACCCTGCCACATTTTTTTTTTAGTCTTTAAGGTGCTACTGGACTTTTGATCTTTTCTACTGCTACAGACAGACAAACACAGGTACCCATCTTGATATTTTTTTTCAAATTAAGTATAAATCTATATTAAAATACAAAATTCCCTCCTGTGAAAAATACAAAATTCCCTCCTTAAAGTGCAACCCATGGGCTGACCATGTGTTTTTCCGTGTAGGAGTTTTTGTAATATATGAAGTGGACGTCTTCGCTAGCTCCTTGGTTGAAAGTGTAAAAAAATGTATAGACCTTTTTTTCTGATAACTACTCTCTCAGCTTTTGAAGTTTAGAGACATCATGAAAGAGATGGCCTCCAACCTGTTGCTGAAGCTTCAAAAGCTGCTGCTGTTTCTCTTGTAGCACCTGGAGCTGTTGCTCGGCTGAGGCCATTGCATGAGAGAGAGACTGCAAAGCTACCTGGGCCGCTGAACTCAGTGCTGTCGAGGCTTCCCCAACTGTCCCAGATGAGAGGCCACCTACTGATGGGGTAACCCCGAAGGTACTCACTGGCATGAAACAAAGAAACAAAAACATGATTGTAGAAAGGCAGCACACCAAGTACTCCCCCGAAATGTCACAACTTTGTAATAGTACTCCCCTCCAAGGCACTCAGACTAGAATCAATAGTCTCCCTTCCACTTTATCCCCACAATAATCCTCTGAGATACGTTAGGCTTAAAGAGAATAACTGGCCCAACGTCAATAAGCAAGTTCAATGGCAAGGTGGGATTTGAACCAGGGTCTCCACAGGTGTAGCCCAACATTCTAACCACTACACCACACCGGCTCCCAAATACTAAAGCAGATAGCAGGCTTGAAAACAGATATTAGTCTGGTTACTTCCTTTCCTCACAAGATTTACTTTTGTTACCATAAGATTTACATTTTATGCAGCTTATGTTCCATTACTATATGCAAAGCAAGCAGGGGAATCAAAATGCTACTATCCAATATTTACATTTTTCTCTCATAATTCACTGAACTTTAAATGACTCTGAGATCAAGGGGCTTACTTCTGCTTAATTATTAAGACATGTATAGGGACGCAAATTAATCCTTTTATTCTAGAATCTTATACAGCCAGAAAGATTTTATTGGCACAATACTCTAACTTTTGAGAAGAAATAATAAAATGTTGTATATACCAGTAAACGTACTTGCATCGTCCCTTTCTATCCTGGTTCCATCACTAGTTGAAACACAGGTGAAGTGCAAAGGTTCAACTTCCAGGAGACCAGTGAGGGAAGTGAAACTGCCTTCAGCAGCTGCACAACTACTTATCTTGCCATTCCCTGGATTTAAAAAGACAAAAGCTTCATTCAATTTACTTTCATGACAATGTGTAAATCATTATAACGGATACAGTCCAGGCATACTTCCCAACCATTATGTCCGGAATACTATACCTACAGCCAGTGTTCCCTCTAAGCTGAGAATACTATCCCTACAGCTAATGCCGACTTTCAGTTACTAGGCTCAAACTGAATGATAGTAGGTCACACATCGAGATGTTTCAGATGTCAACATTCTTATAGAATTAGGTGCCTGGGTCTCAAACTGGCACAGTATAATTGTATAGTATCTGATGACTAAAAACTAGTCTGTTTAATCTACCCAATTAAATACTATCATGAGGTAGTTCTTAAACATCACATGCTCAAGTAAATTGGGCTAGCTAATGCTGACTTTCAGCTACTAGGCTCAAACTGAATGATACTAGGTCACACATCAAGATGTTTCAGATGTCAACATTCTTATAGAATTAGGTGCCTGGGTCTCAAACTGGCACAGTATAATTGTATAGTATCTGATGACTAAAAACTAGTCTGTTTAATCTACCCAATTAAATACTATCATGAGGTAATTCTTAAACATCACATGCTCAAGTAAATAAGAAAGACTAAGCAAAATTGAACCATTTGACAAATATGATGAAGCAATTTAGGAATTTTCAACCATAGAGCATAAAAGGATTATACAAATTGATAAAAACAACACTGTATGTTTTTTTTGCAATTCAATAGGTTATGCAATGAGAAACAGAAGCTACTTTGATGTATTTGCATACCTGAGAGGACATCAGATAAGTCAATCTCATCTGACTGCACGCCGATGCTGCTGTTGTATATATTCTTACAAGAAGAGCCACTCATTTCCAAATCAAAAAGCACTGGATCAAAGGGTGAACTATATAATCCATACCTATAAAGAGAAGGATAGCTCAATATTTTAATTGTCAGGAGGATGTACAGGGTAAGCCTGATAGGGAGTCCCACAAATCTGAATCTGGTTTTCTAAAAGCACTCAATCTGCATTAGTTTGAGGATTATTATATTTATGCACTAAACAGAGTTACAACTCAAAATCAAGGAATAAAAGGAGCATTTATTACCAAATGAAAACCTGAAGTCAAAAAGAGTTCTGTTTCTGTATTCATAGAGGACCAGAGACCACTCTCTCTTCTTCAGGATAAAGTTGAAAAACACGGTCCTGGCCCTGACAGAAAAGAGCTCCTTATTCCAGTCACAGGAATGGGAAAAAAGAATGCAGTGGGGAAGGCAGACGAAAAATCTGAAAGACTGATAGAACCTTGTGTACATTCATGAAAAATACAACTGGAGAATATACCAGTAATCAGACTATATGTATTTCTGCATTCTGAAAAATGTATACAGGTTTTTTCTACTACCTGGTTTGAAGTAAAGCTTCCATGGGTGTTAACCGATCTTGTAACTGTCTGGACACTGCAGTTAGCAGGGATGCACAAGCAGTACTGCAGCCAGCTAAATCTTCATCTTTTACATAATTCAGCAATACAAAATACCAATACACAGAACCTAGAAAAATTGCCAACAGCGTTTCAGTTTCAAGTAATCACTAAAGTGACTTTTGCATACATTTTTATAGAAAGGGGGAGGCATATGCATGTGCTTCTACCCATATGCATGTCACTAAAATGCATAAGGAAAAAACAAACTTACCTCCTGTTGCAGCTGCAGGCAAATAGGATATATTGCCAAGCAAAGCCTTCAAAAGGACTGAGCCAAATCCTTGTTGACTTGGTTCAAATTTTCCATTGCTATAAAAAACAAATGCAATGTGTTTCATTTTAGGATCATGCTGTTGAACTGTGCACATATAGCCATTTAAAGCAAATATTCTACAGCGGCAGTTCTCAAATTTGAGAAAAATGAAGACTCCTATTTTGATTTTAAAATTTTCACGAACCCTCAAACCCTCCCCTCCCTCCCTCACAGGTGCCCAACATGTCCCAGTCTGGCCTCTTTTTTAAAGTGCACACGGCAAGCTGGATATGCCTCAAAGAGGTCTCTCTCTTCAAAACAATGCAGTGAGAACCACATCAGCTACAGTTTAAAAGCAAGCTGAAGTAAAATGTCTGTATTGTCTACATGGATTACATCTAAGGTCTGTCCTCAAAGGGTAAACTGAGTATATGGGGCTACAACTCAAAAGGTCCCAAGTCCCAAAACCCAACTTCTAATCCTTCCTACCCCTTGATTCGAAGAAAACTTGTGCTAGGGACAGTAAGAAACTAGTTAATAACTTCTAGTCAGAGGTGAAGAGAACAGAGATGGAAAGGGCCTGGAAAAACTTCCAGAATAATTCCCAGAAACAAAGAAAGATTCGTATTACACAATTCAACTAAAAAGTGCCGCTCACAGTTATTGTGTGAGAGTGCAGACTATCTCCATCCTTTATAGTGAAATACTTTGCATTTCAGTAAAAGCCAGTTCAATTTTATACCAGAAATAATTACGACAACTTCACTAGGACACTACCTTCTTGGTGCCACTCAACCAATTAGAGTTCCTAGGGCTGAGCTACTGGTTCCCTGTCACCTATCATTAGGTTGAACCCAGGCTAATGTTTCTGCAGATGCAAGAACTTCCTCTTGTACAGAACAATTTCAACATCTCCTGCAGCAGCCTGAAATCCCCCACACACCTTCTGATCTTGGGAGAGAGGGGAGACCCAGGAATAAGAGTTTTTTGGGGATGTCATTTCTGGCTGCCACAGAAGGGCATATATTAGTCTGGACCCAAGCCTGGCAGGTGCTCTAAGGTGATCTGAAAGCAAGGTGACTGTAAGCAGTGGTGGCTGAAAGGGGGGGGGAGTCTATCTCCCTCCCTTGAGGTAGAGAGTCCCTGCCTTCATTCCTAGCAACCTGAGAAAACTCCATTTTCATGTTGCTGGGTGGGACTGGGAGAGATTCATCTTCTGTTCTTACAAAGGATTTCCAGATCTCATGCAGTACCTGTATGGATCTGGACCACAGTCTGAGAAGTGCTGCAGATGAGTGAACTGGGAAAAGAGAAGTTCTCCCTTATAAGCACACTAAAACACTCAACTGTTTTGTAAGACTACTGCTATATTCCAACGTTAAAGATTAACTGGCATACACAATTAAAAGAACCATGAGCAAACGTAAATGCACACAAATACAAATCCATCTTTACTAACCTTATGCAAAGAGCCAGAAACCGTGCACATTTGTGCGCTATACTTCGACCAGCTTCAAAGAAGCAAACACGTACTATATCAGAAAGACACATCCTTGTTTTTGTCAGCAAACTCTCATTTGCTTCTTTTGAACTGAAAAACAAATTCAGACTTTCAAGCATAGCCATTAAAATAAATGATATTGCCTAACAAAAGGCAGAAATGAAAGTTTTTACCTGCCCGGTCCATTGGATTGAACTCCTGCCAGCCAACACAAAATATCTAACACAAGACTCTGAGCATGTTCTGTGACAATGCTGTCTTCTGACTTTTTGCAGAGAGTATTAAAAAGTCTTTCATGGAATTCTGCAAACTGTAACATAGCACACCGCTGAACTCTAGGGAAACGAAGCAAAGTGCAAGAAGGGAATTAATTGCTGAAAATGCCGGTGTTTAAGACGCCAGCCTTTTAATACTATGATGCTGAAGCCCAGGGCCAAAAGGGAGGGGAGAGGGAGATATATGCATCACTTAAGAGCTTTTCTCTCAACAGCTATTTCAACAGAACCCCCCCTCCCAAGCCCCCACATTTAAAGAAGATAAACCTGTAAGAACTGCCTTTGAAAGGGGTTGGTATGTGTGCACTATTTCCACCTAAATTTCCCTTTTAGCTGCTCTCACGTGATCCTCCTCTGAAAAAAACAATTTTAATCTCTGGGGAGTTTTTAGTTTTGGTAAGCTATCATGCACTGACTCTGCCACAGAGACCCAGAAAGATGCAGACATACCTTTTGCAAGCCTTGCACAGGTATTCCATCCAAAAACTCACGTATACAATGTGAAGTAAAGGCTTGTTTAAATGGCGACGGGGGGTGGGTGGTTATCTGAAAAGCTACTGAGGAGAGAGTTTCCTAACTAGGTATGTGGACTGCAGTATTTATACATCAACATTACCAAGTGATAAACAAACCTTTCTTTTGAAACAGATGTTTTTTTAAATCTTCTAATTGTTACAGAGACCTCTTGAAGCAAATCACATCCTCTAAGGTTATCTGATTTCCGAGATGAATTGCTGGCTTCAGTTTTACTGGATGACTTGTCCTGCAATGGTAGAAAAAGGATTTTAAAAAACCATTTGTTTCAAAAATCATATTGTGCTTGTAGTCAAAAGGTTAAATTATCTACAACGGATGACTTGTCCTGCAATGGTAGAAAGAGGATTTTAAAAAACCATTTGTTTCAAAAATCATATTGTGCTTGTAGACAAAAGGTTAAATTATCTACAGCGGGAACTTTGATATAAAATTTGGTTTGGAGACTTCCACAGCTGATAACAGTCCACAATGCGTGCCAAACAAACTGACAAAAAGGCTTCCAGAACCCTACGAAACAAAAAATACAGGTAAAGATAAACTGTTAGAACAGTGAAAGAACAATGAACATAGAGATTGGCAGTCAGTCACCCTTTAGGAAGCGTAATAGGCTGAACAGAGACCCTCCAGCTAGGGTGGGTCCAGAGTGTCTTCCTCACCTTCGAGAAGAAAGAACCTTCACGGTAAGTCCAATGTTCGATTCTCTCTCAAGGGGAGGAGAGGACGAGGACACTCTGATACGCTCATCTAATCCAGGGAGGGAAAAGTGACTGCCAAGCATACAGACAGCGGTAGGACTAGACCACTTGCTGTAGGTATCTCCTCCCAAATGCTGCCATCTTCCACGGCGATAGAGTCCATCTTGTAGTGCCAGATAAACGTTGACATTGAGGCCCATGAGTGGCCTTGCAGATATCTGCAGTGGATGCATTTGTGTCGAATGCTGATGTAGAAACACTTCTTGTTGAATGAGAAGAAGAAGAAGAGGAGGAGATTGGATTTATACCCCGCCCTTCACTAGGAGTCTCAGAGCGGCTTACAAACTCCTTTCCCTTCCCCTCCCCACAGCAGACACCCTGTGAGGTGGGTGGGGTTGAGAGAGCTCTGACAGAAACTGCTCTTTTTCAAGGACAGCTGTGCCAGAGCTTGTGACTGACCCAAGGTCACATCAGCAGGTGCAAGTGGAGGAGTGGGGAATCAAACCCGGTTCTCCCAGATTAGAGTCCGCGCACTTAACCACTACACCAAACTGGCTCCCCAAGCTGTGATCCCCTTGGAGACTCGAAGGCCCTGAAATTCACATGCCAAGGAGATGCAGTCCTTTAAGCCACCTGCTCAGTGCAGCCTTAGCAACCCTTTCCCCCTTGACTGTTGGATGTAAAGCCACACAAAGGGAATCTGACTTCCTAAATGGCTTGGTCCTTCTGATATAAATGTGAATTGCTCTGCAAAAATCAAGCAAGTGCCAGTTCTTCTCTCTAAGATGAGACAGTTTTGGGCAGAAGGATGGCAAATATATCTCCTGTGAGCAGTGAAAAGGTGCGTTGACCTTGGGAATCATAGTAGGATCTATGTGCAGAACCACCATGTCCTTATGGAAGATGCATAAAGCCCTTCCTGATGGAAAGAGCACCTATCTCTGAGATCCATCTTGCTGATGTAACAGTTACCTGGAAAAGTACCTTCAGGGTAAGGAACTTCAGGGAAACTTCCCTCAGAGGCTTAAATGGAGGAATGGTTAGAGCCTGAAGAACAATATGAACATGAAGTTTTCAAGAGGGAAACCTGTGCACTGTAGGGGGCTGAAACAAAGTAACTCTCTTCAGAAATCTCTTCACCGCTGGTTGCCTGGAGTGGTGTAACTGCTGAAAGTACGGTGCTCAGAGCAGCTACCTGGCAACGGAGAGTACTTGCTCTTAGACCCTGAGAGACTTCATCCTGTAGAAGGACAATACGTGAGGAAGATCCAGGGTGTCTGGTTGCAGGTGTTTCCTCTTGCACCATCTGACAAAAGCCTTCCAAGAACTGTTATAAATTCTAGAAGTGGAGCTTCTCTGAGCTGCCATCATGGTCTGAATGACCTGATCAGAGAAACCCTGTGCGATCAGCACTTGCTGCTCAATCTCCATCCTGTCAGACGAAGCCAAGCTGGGTCTGGATGACAGATAGGACCCTGGGTTAGCATACTTGGCAACAGTGGAAGCTCCCATGGAGGTTGAACTGATTATTTCAGCAGGCTGGAAAACCAAGGTTTCCTGGGCCAGAATGGGGCCAGGCAAAGCAACTCTGTCTTCTCCTGTTTCATTTTTTTCAGAACCATTGGAATCAGAGATGGGGGGGGGCATAAAGAAGGCCCGATGGCCAAGGGGGCAGGAATTAGAGCATCCACTTGTTCTGCTTGTTCAACTGTAAAGGTTGTTTGATATTGAACGGCAGGATGATACCAATAGAGCACCAAAGTTTTTGGCCTCAGAGAACTCCGGATATGTTGTAGCCCTGGCTGCTTATCTTTCATTACTGGAGCCTTCAACCCATCGAAGGGTATTCTCTCTAGCCAGATAGCAAATACTTCCCTCTGCGGTGGTGGAGGAGCAATACAGAAAGACTCCTATGTCATCAAGGGTTTGTCCTTGTGGAGCTGGTGTGATTGAATCAACTGAACATGTTTTGTTTCACTGCTGGTTCTATCAGGAGATTTGTGCAAAGTTTATTTTCCCTTTACTCTGAAGGTACCCGGGCCGCTCTGACCCTGAGTTTACTAGGATGCTTCTTATAGGAGCCAATCCAGAGATTACAGCTCTTAGTGCAAGGTTTTTCGCTGCGGCTTGCAAAACTTGCCAGGAAATTTTTCATCTTCTGTAATAGAATTTTAACAATAACTACTAATTATTTTTAACTTGTAATATTGTATATTCATACGTTTTATATACATTTAATATTGGACTGATTCCTGGTAATTCATCTATAATCCACCTGTGTTTTCATGTGATTTGCAATAAACTGAAACTATTCTGCTTGTTGACACTGGGTGTCATGGCATTAGTCAAGGAGGCAAATAAATGTATGCACAGTAGGCCGAAATGTAGAATCAGGGACTGGAATGTTTCCTGGCTGAGGGACCACTTTCCCTTGTTCAGCCTGAAGCAGCTGAACCACTCTACTTGAACATTTGCTATGCCACTGATTTGTTCTGTTCTGAGAGAGACCAGATGTTGTTCTGCCCAGGACATGACGATAGTTGACTCCTGCTGCAGCTTCTTGGTTTTGGTGTCTCCCTGGCGGTTTATGTGCACCTTGGCCATGATATTGTCTCTCCGTATACATATGTTCAATTGAGACAGGTGGTCTTGGGAGTGGAGAAATGCCAGATGAATTGTATGCAATTCCAAAAAGACTGATGCTGAAGGAAGCTTCTTGATAGAACCAGGTCCCCAGCATGTGGCCCAGTGCACAATGGGCTCCCCAACCCATCAGGCTGGCGTCAGTTGTGATCTGTAGCTCTGTGGTCACTTGGAGGAGTTTGCCTACAAGCAAGTGTTTCTTGGTTGTCAATCAAAGGAAGTCCTTCCTGAGATACTGACTCTGATGTGCTTTTGGAGGGCTATGAGCCTTTGATATGGCAATAGCATCCACTGAAGTAAACCAAGAGTGTGCCCAGGCCCAAGGGACTATCTTGATAGCTGCAATTATGTAATCTAGTAGATGTGCCAGGATCATCAAGTCCACTGATTTCACAGAGCAAGCCTGTTTCACAGTCTGAATGATCCTCTCTGCTCTGTCTAGTGGAAGAAACACTTTTTTCTGGATTGAATCTATCACTGACCCCAAATGCATGATGACTTGGGCAGGTGTTAGTTGGCTCTTCTGGAGGTTGATTAGGAAGCCATGACTGGAGAGGCACTGGATAGTCCTGGATAGACTGAAGGTCCCTGAGTGCCTGCTCTTGTGAAGGTGGCCTTATGAGGAGGTCATCGAGGTAGGGCTGGATATGGATTCTTTTGAGATACAGGCTTGCAACAAGTGAGATAATTAGGTCTGTGAATATCCGAGGCACTGATGCTAACCCAATTGGCATGGCCCTGAACTGGAAGTGTTTTCGACTGAAGGTTTATCTCAGATACTGTCTGTCCCAGGGAGTTATTGGAACGTGAAAATATGCCTCAGTCAAATCGATGGAGGCCATAAAGTCCTCCGGCTTCAAGGCTTCCACAATGGTCTTCAAGGTCTCCATTTTGAACTTCTTGCACCTCACAAACCTGTTCAGAAATTTGAGGTCGAGGATGGCCCTCCAGTCCCCATTCTTTTTGGGGATGATGGGGGAAAAAAAGAATAGATGCCTAAGAAACTTTGCGACAATGGCACAGGTTTGATGGCGGCAATCTCCAGCAGATGTCTGATAGTATCCTGTGCGAGTTGTCTCTTGATGGGGCAGTGAGGCACTGGTGAGCTCAGGAATCTGTCATGAGGTGGGGTGACTAATTATGTTGAATAGCCATAAATTATGGTTTCTTTTATCCATTTGTCAGTGGCTGATAAACTCCAGGCTTGATAGAATTTTTGAAGATGTCCTCCCACTGAAGCTAGCCTGGTGTCACTTTTGTTGTTGCCACTGTTTTCTTCCTTTACTGGAGACTGGTGTTTGGGCTGAACTGTAGTATTGACTTGTAGCTCTGAAATTAGGCTTGGATTTGGTCCACGACTGCCACCTGGAGTCTGATCTAAATCGTGAAAATGTTTTGTAAGAATGAAAGGACTGAACCATAATTTTTCTGCTGTCTGTCCTCCCTTTTATAGGTGAACAGTATGACCTTCTTCTTGTCCTTGGTCTCAGTTAAGATGTCCTCTAGGCTATCCCCAAATAGCTTGCCACCCAAGAAAAGCCAGGATGCCATATGAGCAGGGTTCATTTCGTAGAAAAAGAGCTAGGGGAACTCATTAGCATAACTCATTAGCATATGCAACACCCCCTGACATCAGGGGCCCGGCGGTGGACCTGCAAGGCCGGCGGAAATGCGAGGAAGCCCTGCCAAGGCCCTCCCTGGCCCCAGGCAGGCAGGGGTGGGGAGAGGCGGGGAGGAAGCAACTTACCCTCCCTCTTCTCCTGCCTCCTCCTGGCTGAATGAGGGCTGGAAGCGGGGCGGCCAGAAGCAGGGGGTGGGGCTTCATTGTGTGCCCCGCCCCCCTGCACCTCACCCGGGGGAACTGCATTCCCCCGGGTTCCCCCCCGAAATGACCTCTGCAGATGAGACATAGAAAGAGAGTCCACATTCCAGGATTTGACCCAGAGATGTCTTCTGGCTTCCAGTGTGGAAGCCATGGCCCTTGCTGAGAAGTTGATCATGTCCAGGCTGCTGCCCTCTCTAGATTGTTCAGGTAACTTGACAGGCGCGGATTTAAATCTGGGTATTCTTGGGACAATTTACAAAGCCACATGTATGAGGCTTTTGCCATCAAAGAAGTGGCAACAGAAGCTTTGATGGAGAAAGCAATGGCCTCATGGGCTCTGTGTAGAGCTGAGTCACTTTTTTGATCATTGGGATCTTTAAGAGTGCCCCCTCCCTTTTTTGGAAGAGCCACCCCAGATACTAAGCTAGCCACAGGAACATCTACTACTGGAACTTTCAGTAAGCCGGTTACTTTGGGAGAAAAAGAGTACATTATTTGGCCTGTCCAGAATGTAAAGTTATTGGTAGGATCTGACCATTCCTCTGTTATCTCAGTTTTTAAAAAGGAAGGGAAGGAAAAGTTGAACCCAGCTCTCTAACCCTGGAGAAAACCTAAAGGATCTCTTTATCGTAACCATCATCATCTTGTTCCTCCTTGGGGATTTCTACCTTAGAGGCAGAAAGCTGTAGGACTTTTAATGCTTTATGTAAGGGAGTGGGGAGCTCCTTGTGAGAAAAAAGACAGTGAGTTGGCTTGCTCTGACAGGCTTCGTCTCACTGCTTCGGGGGCCACAGAAGGCTGTGCTGAGCAAGCCTGATGGGCCAATACAGGCAGTCCTGGTTCCAAAAATCGAGCCTGCTTCTTCATGATCCAAGCCAGGTGATTCGTGGCCTATGGTTCTCTCCAGGAGCTCTGCTGTGGCAGGATGGCTGGGCAAGTAGGTTTGCAGGGATTTCCTACTCCATTGCCTGGGGATCACGTTCCCCAACTTCCCTCAGAGGAGGTCCCATGGTCGAAGACCTCAGCTGCTGACATCGTCATAACTGAAGCAGTGGGCAAAAGGCAAACAGCCTCAGGGAAGACAAGGCCAGAAGAACAATTTGTTTTAAACAAAGGGAAAGGCACACAAGTGGAAAGAGAAAAACAAAGTACAACCAAAAGAGCTCCTTAAAGGAAAATCTCCGGAGCTCTCTAAATCCACTGCTCTATCAGGCGGAGACAGGAAAGAGCCTCAGGGTGGTCTCCTCCTTCCCCTGGAGATGGAAAGTGCAATCAATTTCCTGCATCCAGGGATTGTGGGAAGAGGAACCCAAGCGTATCAGGAGGAGGAGTAGAGGGCCCCTTCTGACCACTGAAGAGGCTATGCTGAGGACTGTGGCTTTCATTTGGACCAACGTCACCAAGGATGGCAGCTACAGTCAGAGTGACATCATAAGAGATACAGCAGAAATGTTGGTGGGATCTGCTCTGCTCCTCTCCTCAGCAGCTTGCTGTTTATCATCCCCCCATAAAAACTTAGTAAGGAGTAATAAGGGTGGTTATTTAACCTGCAGACCTTTGTACTGTGGCATTCATAAAGGTTTCTCAACCCTCAGAGATGACTTTGGAGACAAACAGCAGGCTGCTAGGCAAAGGGGAAGGTGAGGAACGATCTGTCCCACCCACTGTTTCCACAAGACGCATTAACAGAAGCATTGTGTCCAGATCACGGGAGCTGGTAGTTCCACTCTATTCTGCTATGGTCAGTCCTCACCTAGAGTACTGTGTCCAGTTTTGGGAACCACATTTTAGGAAGGATGTTGACAAGCTCAAGCGTGTCTACAAGAGGGCAACCAGGATGGTGAGAGGGTTGGAATCCAAGTCTTATGAGGAAAGACTGAAAGAGCTGGGTATGTTTAGCTTGGGAAAGAGAAGGCTTAGAGGTGACATGATTGCAGTCTTCAAGTATCTGAAGGGCTGTCATGTAGAAGATGGAGCAGATCTATTCTTTCTTGCTCCAAATTGCAAGACTAGATCTAATGGGTGGAAATTACTAGGGTGTCAATACCGGCTAAATATAAGGAGAAACGTCCTAACTGTAAGAG
Organism: Gekko japonicus; assembly: GCF_001447785.1. Lineage (NCBI taxonomy): Eukaryota > Metazoa > Chordata > Lepidosauria > Squamata > Gekkonidae > Gekko > Gekko japonicus. The sequence goes on from NW_015175417.1 coordinate 194,707, forward strand.
TGGTTGAGCAGTGGAACAGTCTGCCTCGGAAGGTGGTGGATGCTCCTTCGCAGGACATTTTCAAGCAGAGGCTGGACGACCATCTTTCAAGTATGTTGTAGGGCGATCTTTCGGTTATGCTCCTGCAGAGCGCAGGAGGTTGGACTAGATGACCTGCAAGGCCCCTTCCAACTCTAACATTCTATGATTCTATGAAGATCTTCCACTTGATCCAATGCATTGCGAAGAAACTGGTGTACATAGACCAGTCAATTGCCATAAATCAAATGAGTTGATGCTCTAAAAATTTCCTTCCTTGATCCTTTTCACAATTCCATTGTGCAGAAGTTTCAAAAAAAACAAACAAACAAACAAACAGGAAGCGAAACGGTTGGATCCAAAGAACCACAAACAATAATCAGTTCATGGAACAGATCCTTCCCCTCTCTCACTCCATGCTATCCAAAAAGCTGTTCCTCAGGACTTCATTACCTTATGAATAGTAAAGGTTGGAAATTGTGGAGCTAGCAGAAGTGCCTTCTACAGCACTTTAACACCCAAGGCACCTTTTGAAGCAGCTTGTTTTTGTTGAAGCCATTTTTTGTGTATGACTGTCAGAAAGGAATTTATGCAAGCAGGTAAAAAGCAGTATAATTCTGACCATGCTTTCTTGATATGTTATTTAAATACCTTGCCTGCTGCAACTTTTGCCAGAAGTGAAGCAAGGGAATGACCCTTGCTATTTTGAGGCTTTAGAGATGGTATCCTTACAACAGGCCATATTCCACCATTGCAAATCTCTTCGGTTCCTCGATCATTCACAGCTTTCACGTGAATTAAAAATGAACGGTATTTGCCACCTGCCATCCCTAGAAGGAAACACACAGAAAGTGTAAAAACAAAACCTTTATCTTATTTTATATGCATTTTTAAATATACTATTCAACACTTCACTTCTGAGATGATGCTTAAAAAGATATTATAATAATAACAACAATAATAATAATAATAATAATAATTATTATTATTATTATTCACACTAACCGAGCTTATGCTGGGCTCTGGGTGATGTATAAAAAAGGCAAATTGCCATACAACATAATACAAAATTTAAAATTCAAATACAGTTAACAAGAAATATATATGGAGAAGAGGGAAAGGGGGAAGGGTGCCAGCCAGTGTAACCAACCGCTGCTGCCCTCAACCAAAGGCCTGCCAGAAGATCTCTGCCTTACAGGCCCTGTGAATTGCATGAGGTCCCACAGGGTCCTGATGTCATTTGGCAGAGTGTTCCACCAGGTTGGGGCCAGGACTGAGAAGGACCTGGCCCTGCAGCCAAACATTCTTAGGGCCAGTGATCATCAGCAAGTTGTTATAATTATCAGTGGAGCGCAAGGCTCTTCCAGGGACATAGCAAAGAAGGCGGTCCCACAGGTACATTGGTCCCAGACCACTCAAGGCCTTAAAGGTCAATACCAAAACCTTGAACCTGACCCGGTACTCCACTGGAAGACAGTGTAGCTGGCGCAGCACAGGCTGAATATGTGCCGTCTGTGGCATTCCTGTCAGGGCTTGTGGAGCTGCATTCTGAACCAGCTGAAGTTTCCGGATCAGTCTCAAGGGTAGGCCAGTGTAGAGCAAGTTAGTGGTCTAGCCTGGAGGTAACTGTCGCATGGATTACTGTGGCTAGGTCAGGGCATGACAGGAAAGGAGCCAGCTGCTGGTCTTGTCGAAGATGGAAAAATGCCAGCCTGGCAATATGTGTGACCTGGGCCTTCATCGATAAGGAGGTGTCCAAACTCACGCCCAGACTCTTGACAGATGGTGCTGGTGTTAAAGGTGGCCCATCAAGGGTTGGTAACCTGAACTCCAATCCTGAAGCCCCTCCAGCCACAGAACCTCCATCTTTGATGGATTCAGTCTCAGCCTGCTCTTTTTTAGCCACCCCACCATAGCCCCCAGTCCCTCAGCCAGATTTTGTGGGGTGGTAGCCATCCGGCCATCTAATAACAGATACAGTTGGGTGTCATTGGCATACTGATGGCACCCGAGCCTGAAACTCCTTATCAGCTGTGCAAGGGGGTGCATCTAGATAATGAATAGCATCGCGGAAAGGAGTGCCCCCTGAGGGACCCCACATACTAAAGGTTGCCTAGAGGACACATCCTCTTCCAGTGCCACCCTCTGTCCCCTGATCCTGGAGAAATGAGGAAAGCCATTGAAAGGCCACCCTATGATGGCAAGGCCGTAACTCAAGAGATAATGGTTGACTGTGTCAAACGCTGCTGTAAGATCAAACAGTAACAGCAACGCCGACCCACCTCGATCCAGCTGTCTATGAAGATCTTCTGTCAAGGCAACCAGCACAGTCTCCGTCCCATGGCTGGGGTGGAAGCTGGACTGGAATGGATCTAATGCCCATGTGTCATCCAGAAAACCCTGGAGCTGTTCAGCTACTGCTCTCTCAATCACCTTACCCAGAAATGGTAAATTTGAAACTGGGTGATGGCTGGTTCTCGAGGATCCAGTGATGGTTTTTTCAAGAGCAGTACAACCATGGCCTCCTTGAGACCATCTGGAAAGATCCCTGTTTCCAGGGACTGGTTGATAATATCCATCATAAGGCCTCGTCGTATCCTCTCATTACCAGCCTTGACTAGCTATGAGAGACATGGATCAAGGAGGCACGTAATCAACTTAACAGCACTCAGGATCCTGTCAATTTTAGTCTTGGACAATGGTCTTCTCAAGCATGCTGATGTGTATCCATTACATTCTATAAGAAATTCACATTTTGCAGTTTCATTTCCAAGTATTCCAGGAAGATTTTACCTTTAACAAGCTTTGGACTAGTTAGAGTCAACATTCCAGCATGCCCTGAAAGATCAAGTCCAGTAGCCAACCATACTGGACCACAAAGAATATCTTCTTTATGATCCTCTAAGAAGGAACATAATCGAAGACCTTTAAAAAAAAAGTTTGAAAACGTAAAGTTGCATTGGCCATTCACAAATGTTCACAAAGTTAATCTGTTCAAAGAGGTCTATGACACTGAATTAATAGCAAAGCACTGTCTCTTTCACTGCAGAATCATGGTTTCAAAACCCTACATATATACAAGCTACACAAAAAATAAACATAACCTAGTGGGTTAGATCAAGACTAAATTTTCCAATAACAGAAATTCCAGCAATTCCCTCTAATGCTGCAGATCCCAATTTGTGCTCATGCTGTTCCCAAGGATCCCCTAGCTCTAGAAGGAGCCAGGAGAGGAAGGCTGTAAAACTGACATGCAAGGCAGGACTGGTGAACTGAAGGTACTTTGTGCCACGCTATCAAGTGAATCCTTTGTTCCCTCAGTTTTTTAAGCTATAAGCTATATATACAAAGCTATAAGGCTATACACAATTAGTGCACTCTAGTTTCGAACTCTCCAGATTCCCTGTAACCAAGCTCTTTTGCCATTATTCTGTAAACCTGGAGACACTTAGCATGATTGATCAGAACCAACAGGAACAGGGACTTCCGGTCTGTGGCTCGACGATGGCAGTCGCATTCCCCTATCTCTGGGGAGGCGACTTGCCCACCAGTGGTTCGGAGGGGTGTCACCTCAAGTGACACCCCCAGGTGAGCCTTAGGAAAGGCTCCGGGCCAGGGGGCGCTGGGGGGGCGACCTCTTCGATGGTGTAATGCCGGAGAATTGAGGCGCTCTCTTGCCCCGAAGGTCCATCCACTGTGTGGCTCAGTTTTAACTGAGCATAGTTGATGCCAGCCGGGACAAGCAGAGGAGATCAGCGATATTGCGAAGCTACAAGAGGTCTGAGGGCAGACCGGCAATGAACCAGAGAGCGTTTGAAGCAGAAAGTCTTAAAAGTGAGTCCTCCCCCCCCCCTTAATTGAAAGCGACGTCGGGAGGGAACCCCTGGCTTAAACAAATAAACTGAGCTGAATAAGCGAAGGGGTGTGGGGGAGAGGAAGCAATAAAGTGCGTAAGAGACTTAACTGAGTTTGCGAAGGAGAATCGAGTATTCCTCCGGAGAAGAGTGAAACGGTTCTTCTAATATAAACAAAGTTGAAAATGGCCATGGCTCAGAAAAAGCTTGCGAAAATAAAACAAGGGAGTCAAAGTCCGAGACCGGAAGAGGCGAGTGACGTATTTTCCATATTATCGGAACTGCTCAAGCCGATTAATGGGAGACTCGATGATATTAACCAGCAGTTGGTCGCTTCAAACCAAAATCTGGCAATGCAGTAGCAACAGATTGCCGAGTTAACTAAGAAAGCAGTGCAAGCAGATGAGAAAATAAAGGAGACAGCACATGACACCAAGAAAGTTAAAAAGAAGGTGGGAGTGTTGGAACAGAGGCAAGATTCCCAGGAAAGAAGGCTTTTGAACTTGCAAATGGAGAAAGCAAATAAGACACTCAGGTTTCAGGGTATTGCCAAATCATCAGGGGGGGACTTGAAGAAACTTATAGTGGAGTTTATTGCGCCTGTGGTGGGAGTATCAGTGACAGATGCAGAAATGGAAATTGAGGTGGTCTATAGATCATACTCAAAGTATATAGAGCGAAATAAGTGTTGTGTTTAAATTTAGAGATAAAAGGGAGAAAATTGACTCGGTTTTGAAAGTTGAAGAATGGGTGAAACGGCATCTTGGACAGGCAGAAGAGGAGCAGTAGCAACAAGGAGGCAGAGCAGATACAGCAGAGAAGGACTCGGAAGAAGACCTAGGAGCAGTGGGCGGTGTACCGATCAAAGAAACTTACGATTTAAGACTTAGAAAACCAAAGTAACTTTAAGGCTTTAAGAATATTTGCAAACGTGGATGATGATGGAAGAAGCTCTTTACGCACCTGAACTGGCTTGGATTGCTAATATGGACTAACTAACTCTCTAACTCATTGACTTTTGAACGGAATGTTTTTTAAAAAACTAACTGGAAACTAACAGCTAATGGTCTCCTTTCTTGGGTTTTTAGTTACAGTGTGGGTCTAATTTACTTTTCTTTAATCCCGGGGCACTTTTCCCTCCCCTTTTTCTTTTTCTTTTAGTTTGTAGGGTGTAACAAAAAACCCCAATAAAGCTACCCTGTTTTCAGGACATTTAAAAAAAAGAAGAAGAAGAACCAACAGGAACAGGAACCCATTCACGCAGCTACAATGATGCTTAGCCCGTTGATGGAATTAGGACAGTCCCAGGGGCTGTCAGCATCTCAGTGTATTTTTCCCACAGGCATTTTTGTTCGACTCTTCGGGACCCCATAGTGAAGGCAAATCCAGGCAGAACAACTCAGCACATTTCTTGGTAGTAGAACTCTGTCTTTTGGCACTGACTTTGTTTTTGTTTTTTTTAAAGCTGGTTAAAACCTCTCAATTTAAGAAGGCTTTAGGTCCTCTGAGAGCATCATAATGGTTTCTGCTGCATTACTGTGCTCTTTGGTTTTAGCTGTTTGTGGTATGAACCCTATCTTAGGTGACAGGAAGTTTATCAAACCTAAGGATCCTTTTCCCATCTTCTGTTGGAGGAAGGCTTCAACCTTTGCTCATTAGAGCAGCAGGATATATGGCAGAGTTTCTATTGATGAGTTTCTTTTTGTTCAATGAAATTTTTATGTAAGCCACTTTTGGAACAGAGTATTGGGCTAACAAGTGGGATGCAAGGAATGAAAGTAAATAACAGAAATACCAAAACAGTTAAGCAGCAGCATTTTACCAAAAAAAAAAAGTATCTCAATTCTGTCTACAACTGCTACTAAAACATTTACTTACAAATACCAACTGTCAGACTTCTAGGTGGCAAATGCATTTTAAAGGAATGCTGTACTTCACCGTAACTTACACTGTGACTCTTCTACATCCATATTTTGCATTTCTTCATTCAGATCGTCTAATCCTGGTTTTCCATTCCTCTCCATTTCAACATTATGAGCCGGAGACAGAGGAAAAGTTATCTGCCTATCTACAGCTGCTTCTGTGGAATCCAAGAAACATACTTTTACACTTCTCTTCAAAACTCTTAAATTGCAGTTTCTTGATAATATTAAAATGAAGTATTTTCAATATAATTTTTATTACACCACACTGTTTAGATATACTATACAAATTCAAATAGTTTACATTTTTTGAAACCTGCTCCTGTATGATTGGTAACTAAGACAGCCAGGACTAAAAAAGCATTTTGAATTTTTGGGCACAATAATCAAATGTTTAGGACTAAGTATTAATCTCTGTCGGTGCAGAGATTGGGAGACGGGTGAGATACATTTTAAGTGCCTAAGTCATAAATGTTCAGGGATGCTCCTCAGTGTTGCTGTCTTTAGTTCCTGACTCCCACTCATCGACAGGCATCACTATCCCAGCTTAAACAGTGGGAGGCATCACTATCCCAGCTTAAACAGCGTTACATGAAAGCAGTATACAGTTCATTCTGTCTTCTACTCCTAGAAATCTTTATTGCTAGGAGGAATATAAACAGGTATGCAACTTGCCAGTACCAGTTATGGCAACAAAGCAGCTGTCTTCAACTAATTATGACAGTAAAAATTATGACAGTAAAAGCTAAATTACCAAGCTGCTTTTCACATTACCTACCCAATTCAGCTGTCTTTTTTTTACATTTTATAAATGTCCCTATAGGTTCAATGCACATTAAGACAGGTACTAGTTGTAAACTGCTAATAGCTAAAAAATATAATTATAATAGGATTCTATCATTCAGAGCAGCAAATCAAACTTTATCAGCATTTGTCTCACCATCTAATTCACGCATAAAAATGGAAAAATCACACCATAACACTATTCCAGAGAAACACTGATGCCTTTTGAGCTGTTTATCACTAAACTTGGTTCTACCATTTCTGTTTTTAAAACAGATCAAACTTTACCACGTCTGTCTGTCTGTCTATCTAGTAGTGCTCATACGGCTATCACCTTAAGCAGAAAAACTTTACCAAGTCAACATAAAACTTTCTACAATACATTCAGCAGCAAAGCACTTCCTCAAAGCCAACTTTGTTTTAATACAAATTATGAAAATAGAACAGAATTCATATTTAAGTTCTTGCCTTGGTACTTCCAACACATTAAATCCATTCTCTACACATATACGTTTTCACAACCTTACCTTTAAATACAAAACCTTAAAATAGACAATCTGTTCATTCTCGGCTTACCACTGACTTTCCCTAAGCCCGGAGCTTTATTTTTCAATAAAGTCACTTGAATCTGTGGAATGTTTGTGATGTTCGAATTCAAAACAAATTTGAAGTCCACATGTCCAACCATACAGGCTTTTGGCAAAACCAGTTCAAAGACATGTTCATCCCAGCTGTTGCTACAAATGGAAGAGGAAAAAGTCATGTATATCTTTTATTTTATTAAAGCTATTCAAGTTAGCTTTTTATAACTTTTGTTGCAGCGATATAAGGAACAAACCGTGCAAGCAGCTTTTGCCCGTACTGCCTGAAATGATTGGGGGAGGGGGGAGATGCAAGCCATTTGGAGCTGAGTCAGTCAAGCCATTCCTGACCAAGTCCACTGACATCTGCTCTGCCCTTTTCTCTTGTTTGTTACAGTTGTTTACTGACTCTCTAACAGGCTAACCCCAGAAGGCATCAGAGTCAGCAGGCCTTGTCTGAAAATGGGAGGGAAAGCTTCACTTCAGTAGCAGATCACTGGAGGAGTGGTGAATCTGCTTAAGTTGTTCAAACCTGGCCATGACAGGTCTGGGACCCAGTCCTGGGCTGCGGGCACACGGGCAGGAAAATACGGGGGGGGGAGCGTGGCGGTTTGCCCCGGGGCTAAAAACCGCGCGGTTGCGCGAGCAGACCTACCGTGGAGGTCCCGTGGTGGTGGGGAGGTGCCGATCACTCCCACAGTCCTGCGGCGTGGCAAAGAAGTGGGGCGCGGGGCAAACAGGGTTGGGGTTTTTTTTAAAACTCAAATGTGCGCATGCTCCCTTGGGTGCTTGTGCGCATCCGTGGAGACTATGAAAAAAAACCCTTTTTGCAAGGGGACATGGGCGGGCACCGGAACTACCACCGGAAACGCGATCAGACGCCCGCCCGAGGTACTAGTTTTTTTACCGCGCATCTTCCGCGGGAAGCCTCGGGTTCGCCACGGGAGCTCGACGGTTCCCAGATGTGGCGGTGAGATCGCGCCCGGAAAATCCGCCTATCTTCCGTCCCTCTAGCGTGCCTAATGCTCCGTGTGACCGCAGCCTTAGTTAAATATTTATTATCTTTTTTCCTTCATGCCAAATTGCCTTCCCTGGACTCCCCAGTGGCGTTAAAAATCACTGAGTTAGAAGTTGAGGTTTTGTTCCTCTCCTTTTTAGAAGTCCACCGTGACAAGTGGGAATATTGAGCAGAACACTGCAAGAGATTTACAATATTCACTACTATACAGTGGAGAGGTTACTTCTACTGTTTGCATTGGGGAATTGTCCTCAAGACTAGTTGAGGCCATGGGAGCGCTGGGCAGAAGCAGAAAACGAACACCCAGTTTCATTCAGTCTGGTACCTCGTTTGTTGCAAACCACATTGCTCTGACTTGCCTATGTAAAGGAATACATGTCTCTGAGTATGTCTGAGCATGTGCAGAATGCCTTTTAATCACAAATGAAACTCCTGTCCTCAATATGCGCACATACACTGTACCATGCCCTTTAGGCTAAAAGGCTGAAGAAGCATAATACCCAGTAGGTTTAAACCCCAGAACCTCTCCCTATAGAAAAGAAATTCTTCCCTGGAAAAAGTTACTCACTGTGTACTAGGACACAATACACAGGCAGCCTTAAGCCTCATCAATTCTCAGCAGTGTGTGGAAGCACTACTATTAACCCACTATTCAGTGAGACATCTCCAGGCCCCACACCACAACATCATTGGATTTCACCCATGACATCAGGTCCTGCTCAGCCTCAGAGTTTAAAATAATGAGGATCTGGGAACCCTAGCCTTCTCTGTCCCAAGTGTACTCAAATCCCCTCAACATTAAATCTCTGGCTATGGGTCTGGGTACAATTTATTCTATCTCCTCAGTATTTTGCCACCTCATCCTGCTGCATGTGTAGATCAGACCTAATAAATGGAAAAAGCATACTACAGTTTCAACTGTACACTACAATTTCTACTTCATACTACAGTTTCAACTGTACACTACAATTTCTACTTCATACTACAGGTTCAACTTTTTAAAGTTTCAACTGTAAAAAGGATTCATGGTTATTTTCCTTTACACTGAGCTTTACAGATCCATGAAATAATCCTCAGTGCTCTGCAGACTAATAGCCAAGTGTGAGAAACCATGGAACCTTCTCAGACAGAGTTTGGGGACCAGGAGTCTTTCTCTCATAAGCAACAGTTTTGGAATACAGGATGTGGGAGATGCTACTTTTAAACAAATGAAGAAATTTGTTGGTTCAGGCATAATTTTCCATGCATTGACTTTTCACCTGTCTGTCTGTAATTTCCAAGTCCGAGTATGCTGTGCTGCATCCCCATGATGCTGCTGATGTAAGTGTTGTGGATGCCGCCTTTGCTGTTGCTCCTGTTGGACCTCAACCCAGCATGGAGGAACGGTGGCAGAAAATCGTGGTGTCAAAGTCTCGAAACGAGTCAGCTCCACTAAAGATGTCAAGATTTCAAGGGAAAATGGCTGGTCCACCAGAAGATCAACTCCTGTTTTAGAATTGAAAGGATACTCAATGTGTACTAGGCCAACAAACAATCAGCATGAGGATATGTACAGTTGATGCTGTGGTCTAGTTATACTAGGACACACACAAATCAGATTTGATTATAGCATGATTTTGTGCATTAGAGGTTAAAGGAAGCCCTCTACTTAAGAATAAAACACACTGAAAACTGACAGCTCCTTTAAATCACAACAGTATTTTAGCAAGGCAGTAAATTCTGAATCCTAAATCTTGAAAGCACCATTCTAGAAAAATAAATGTACATAAGTCGCAATTAGTGTTCCCTCTAAGCTGAATTAGTGTATGCTAGTTCACAGTTTTTTAGCCTCCGGCTCACACATTTTCGTCTTAGCTTAGGAAGGATGGCTCCTGAGCAAACTAATCTATGTAATAGCCAAATTGCTTGCTCACACCTTTAATGCCAGTAGCTCACAAAGTAGAATTTTTGCTCAGAAGATTCCACAGCTTAGAGGGAGCATTGGTTGCAATGTAATTTAGTTTATTCAGATTACAAAACACTCTTTTCGCATTTGCTGTGCAAAATACCCAAGGGTTCTTAAGTTTAATGCTACATGATATTTTAAAGGTACATCAAAAGCATGCTCAGAATAAGACCATTTGCCAAACAGGTATTCGAAATTTACCTGTAATGCCTGGACTGGAAGGATTAGATAAAGGCTTGGTGCCTTCTGTTAACTGCTCTGCCACTTTAGAGAGAGATGCATCCACAAGTATATCAGCCTCATCTACATCATCACAAGTCCCTCCAATCTGGAGGAAATGAAGTTCTCCACCTAAGAATAGTTGAGAATTCAAGCACAAGTTCAGAAGAGTCCAAGTTAAACACTAATACCTTTATCTCAAAGAAATAATGATAATTCCCTTTCTAAAGGCACCTGGTTAGTACATTCACAGTTGATGTGTTAGGACAAAGCTAGTGAAGGAAATTAGGTGAAGTGGATTTTTAAAAGATTAGTAAAATTCATGAATATAATGCTTTCAACCTGTGAGATCAGAGACATACCTCCAATTGTACCTGTTGTAGGCAAACAGCAGGAAACACTGCCATCAGACCCTTGTTTCTGAGCATCCTGAAGGCATTCAATTGGCCACAATTCTAAACTAATGCTAACTCTGAACTGAGCCAGTACATCAGTCTAAGACATTCTACTCTGAACAGGACTGAGCCAGTACATCAGTCTAAGACATTCTACAGTTCATATACACCAACACACACTGATACAATAACTATTAACAAATGATTTAAGAACCATGAAACGCACACCGTGTTTGATTACGAATACACACCCTTAAATTCAAAATTAATCCAAACTCAGAATAACAATTGTTAATTTAGATTTGATCTCAAATGCTGACCAGAATCCAGATGAGCCCGTGTGTGCAAATCACTTCAGCATATGCATAGTGAATCCAGATGCTTATTTATTCTGGCCTGCGGCAGTGGAGGAGTTGGTGGAGGAGATTGGATTTATACCCCGCCCTTCACTCAGAGTCTCAGAGCAGCTTACAGTCTTCTTCCCTTCTTCTCCCCACAATAGATGCCCTGTGAGGTAGGTGGGGCTGAGAGAGCTCTTGAGAGAACAGCTCTGAGAATTGTGACTGACCCAAGATTAACCAGCTGGCTTAGGTGGAGGAGTGGGGAATCAAACCTGGTCTCCAGATGAGAGTCCGCTGCTCTTAAGCACTATACCAAACTGGCTCTCCAGGGGTGTGCAGAGAAAAAAAACCCACTGTATTTTTTGGGGTTGGGTATCAGTAAATACCAATATTCCAGAATCCTAGTATCGGTATTATACTGGATTCGGGAAATACTCGGCATTGCCAAAAATATCTGATTGGCCATTAGACAGTCAGTTTCACTCACCCTCTGCTTCCAAGGAGAGGTGGAGTGAAACTGACCTGCTCTCCTTTCCCAGCTGGCTGCTGCAGCAGGCAAACTGGAGAAATGAAGACAGATTGCTTCCCCAGCCGGCCTGTCAAGGTGGGCTGGCTGGGGAAGTGAAGAGAGGGGTTTGAAAAGTTTAAACCCCTTCTCTGGAGTTGTGCCACAGCGGTGGCACAATCTCTCCACTGTACCCTCTGGCCCCATAAGGTACAATGGAGAGATTGCACTGTGGCTGCAGTGCAACTCCCAGGCCCAGCTGGAGAACAGAGGGAATGACATTTAAATGCCTCCCCCTACCTTCCCCAGCCATGCTGGTGCTGCCTTCCCTTCCCTAGCTGCCCTGCCACATCTGGTCAGCTGGGGAAGGGAAGGGGAGGAAGAACAGGTCAGTTTCACTCCCCTCAGCTTCCAAGCAAAGGGGAGTGAAACTGACCTGCTCTCCCTCCCCTTCACTTCCCCAGCTAGCCAGACATGGCAGGCCGATGTGGGGAAGCGAAGGCAGGCTGGGGAGGCATTTAAAGATGTTGTTGTCTCTTCCCTCTCTGATATGGGGATGGGCACCCAAACAAAAGCCGGATAAGACTTTCTTTTATTTAGGAGCATCTTATCGGTATCCGAATCAGATTGGAGAATTTTATTCGACTGAATACATACTTGGCCTTTTGGAGCACCTTATCGGTATCCAAATCAGATTAGAGAATTTTATTCGACTGAATACATACTTGAAAAATACCAAGTGTGTCCAGAGTGTGTCCCTGATATCTTCTAGAGTGTCAAGTCAGCTTAAGGCTTTATGTGGGGAGAGTAATGAAAAGTCCTCCTGCTCATGTGGGCACAGCAGATGGCATAGCATTTCAAAAATCCATATACCATCATTTTACCATCAGTGGAATTTTAGATTCAGTCCAGGTGAATTTAATTCATGCTGTGATCAGTTCAGACCATGGTTTCTACCTTTCGGATATTTATTAAATGCATGCCAACCAGAATAGAATCAGCAATATTTGCACACCAAATTTCAATGCATCATCATAAATAATAATAAAACAATTAGTGGAAATTCCACAGGGGGAAAAGATCATGGAACCTATTTGGTAAAAAACAAGTCAGCTTAAGGCTTTATGAAGCTTAAGGCTTTATAACTGCCTATTTTAATACTATTATGTTAATATTACCAAACTGTGGTGTATTACAGCTAATATTCAGTTACACACTCACATTTTCTATGTATATTTCTAAGTTAAGTGCATGGCACGCATATAAAAATACAACCAGCAGAAATGTATTTTACACATTCACACTTAATATAAGCCTGTGTTATGTGCTGGATTTCTTTAAAAGGTTTACTTGGAAGACAGCTCAAACTATACAATGCAGTACCATCCCTGTTGACACCTTCAAAACTATATTTGCAAAAGCTCTGCAGAAGTCAACAGCAGGCTTTTGAAATATTGAATTACAGATATTCAGACTCTGCCTCCCCTTCCACCATCCAGATCCAACTCAATCATCATATGAAAACAAATCATATGACTCACACAGATATATGGGCCTTTGGAATCCTATCCCCACAGTCTCAGCAGCCCTGGTCTCTGTTTTTCCCACTGCATTTTTGGCAGATCTAGTCTCATAAGGCGTGTCTTTCTACTCGTTTTTTCCTTTGTAAAAAAAAGAACCTAAGGGCTTTTTATTATATGACGGCTGGCACGTGCCAACAATCCAAGCTTTTTAAAAAAACACCAATATATGAAAAATACACATGCATACAATCACTTTTGCATGTTAAATTACATGCAATAGAGATATTATTCCCAGATGTGTATTTTAAAAGGAAACAAGCAACTTACGCTTGTATGTGCCCTTGTTCCTTGGCATAGTATAAAATACACGTGTATCAGAGGCCAAACACAAAACTAAGAGCAGCCCTTTTCCTTAGGATATTAACTCCTCTGGGTTTTCTAGGAACTTGATAGTTACCAGCATCCTGACACCCACCCCCCCCCCCTAGCAAGCAAGAAATTTCATTCTGAATTATTTTATTTGGAGCTTTACAATTCTTGATTAATCCCCCTACACACATTTCCTAAAGGCCAAGAGATCACTGTCAGAAATTAATGAAAAGGGGGGGGGACAGACAGCTGCATGTGCACAGGTTCTGTCATTATTACATTATGAGTTGGGTTCTAATGAAGGTTAGCACAAACAGTGGTTTGACATGTCAGAATTCAGCCTTATCCTTTCCAAGGATGACTACCAATATAGAAAGGAACACTGTAGTGCATACTAGAAGTAATTTAACATCTCAATAAGGGATACATTACAAGCACATTATGTACTGAATTTCTGCTTTACAAATCTGACTGCAGAATTCAATGACGTTCTTACCTTTGGTGCAAGCACACAGTCTATCAGTGCCTGAGCAGTATATTACAGACACAAATTTATCTGGTTCCTCAGTTCCTTCCTTTTTAGGTGGCTCCACTTTGGCCAGAATTTCAAAGTTTGAAAGATCTAGTATTTTTACAAATCCTCCCTGAGTGGTTATTACCAGATGCCCTAGAGTGGAGATTTCTGATCTTTTCTCTCTCTCACTGCCATTCTTAGAAGTTATTTGTATTTCTTCTGCAGGCTCCTCACAGTCATCTTCTCGATTATCCAATATGTCCGGTGGGAGCAAAATCATTGAGGTAATGGTGTCCTGGGGGTCTTTGATATGCTGAATTTTTACAGGTTCTTCTTCTAGAGTCACAATCCTAGTGGCATAGTTCATTTTGTAAAGGACTAGGTAACCACCGCTAGCACTCCGCTGTTCTGGTTGAATTATTAAAGGCATCTGCACATCTGCTGGTGACTCATGCTGGATCATACTGATATTTGCGCCATTCACTACAGCAAGGCTGGAACCTAGCTCCCCCTTCCTTCGATTACATAGTGCCGAGTTTAATTTATTTAAATTATTCAAGGCCTCTACTTGATTTATTGCACTCAGGGATTCAACAGGGCATGCCCGCAGTCCTATCAACAAATGAACTCCATCTGCACAAGGAGTGATTGAATCTACACAAAGGTTCTCCTCCTCTGCAAACTTTGGCAGTCGTAGACACTGAACCAAAGTCCCAGGCTTGGGAACCATAGAGTTCCACTTGTCAGAGTCTGGAGAAGTTAGGCTAGCTGTTGCATCTGCAAACTGCTGAATGTAAGTCACAGGGGGATCCTGTAACAGTAGCTGCTCCTGACTATCCAGCTCCATTTCTATGATCTGTGGAACTGTAAAACCATCATCATGTAAACTTTTACTCATGATATTGTTCATCTGTGAAAAGATTTTTCCTGCTTTTTCATCAGATTCCTTAATGCTGTACAGCAGCAATATAGGTAAAGTCCTCCTTACCAGAGGAGAATTCAGTTCTGAATTAGTACAGGATTCATTGTCAGTTGATCCCTGGTCTGACACACTGCCCCCTTGAGTCCTGCTTAAATCATCCAATGACCTCTGAGAATGACTACTAACAGGGGAGGTAGCAGGTGATTTGTATGTTAATAAACCTCCAGCTAATAAACAAGGAAAGGGAATGTTATGATGTTCCAGATGCTTTTCCTTCATCTTTTCACTTTTACAGTTGGCTAAGCAAGGATTTGCCCCAAGTTCTTCTAAATCTTTCACCGTATCTTCAAGTACATTTGCAACTATTTCCCACTGAAGCTTCTCTGGCTGCTGAAGAATGCTGAGCGCTGTTACATCAAGGCTCACTTCCATAGTTTCCTTTTGTGATGTATGTCCTTTAGAGTAGAGCAAAGAGCATCAGAAAAACAAGCATCAAAAGCTCTTCAAATACATATAATAAAGGTTGACATTGACAGTTTCAGTCAAGTAATAATGTATTCTAAGAAATTCAGGCAAAATAGCACTTTTATTTTTCAAATATTTGCATCTGCTTTTCCTGCCATACAGGCTTTCCAAGGAGGCAGCTTACAACACTTAACACAATAACGTGAACTAACCCTTGTTCTCCTAAAGCCTTCTCCAAGAACATGCCCGTCACCAGCTTTCCTCCACTCTACCACCCCCAATATGGCCACAATGAAAAACTGACAGATACAAAGGAGTGAGGCTTTTCCCTAAGGAACTGTGCTCTTTTCCTTTTAAGGAAGCATATACTCTACCAGTGAATGCAGAATCCCTGACAAGCATACAGGTACCTTATATCTAATAGTGAAATGTGCCTGAATCTGCAGATACTTAAATCCATGGAACAGGATCACTTTGACACAAAGGAGACTTCTCCAAACCTCAGAAAAATCTGAAAACTGGGGGCGGGGAATGCAGCAGGGTTTTAAGTTTCCCAAACCAGAGGAGTGTTGTCTGCGCATGGGCACAGACAATGCAGCTCCAGTGGAGCTGCTGCCTCATGGCAGAGGCATTTGACACTACAAGTAGAGAGGAAGAGCTGCGGACACAGTGGCCAGGAGGTTGGGAGGTGTAAGGGACAAGGCGGCGGCAGCCCCGACCGGAAACCCACCCCACAAAGTGGCAAGGGAGAGGACAGCCAGACAGGAAGAAGAAGGTGGAACAATGGGAGGTGAAGGACAGCTGGGTGAGGAGGCTCCAATACTGCCACCTCAGCCACTCTCTCCAAAGCTCTCTTTTGGAATTGCCTAGCTTTATATGTTTGCTCACCATATGACAAAAACAATGTATTAAGTTAAAGGATGCTTTATTTTCTTTCACTTCACACACACAATTGAATTGACTGTTTAATTCAACTCTAATCCCCACCAATGCTGTTCAGAGCATAGGATCAAACTCAGACAACACCTGCTTCAGTGCTGTGAGCCAGTTATGCTCTCTGCCCCCAAAGAGCAAACATCTACAGTACTGCTTCATGCAAAATCAATTCACAAAGGTGATGGTGAAAGAGCAACTCATAACTGGCTCCACAATGTAAGTAGGTGGTATAAAGAGCAGCTTTCGTCATTCATCTAAGCAATCTGGCTATCAAACTGTTTCAGGCACAAGCAGCACTTTTCCAAACACACAGTGAATAAATGGAAAGCAGCTAGGATAAGCACTAGCCATCTTTAAAGTCCTGTATACAGTCATTTCCCAATATATTAATATGCCACAATCCTGCATGCAAACATACTATAGTATTAATCCTTCTAAGAGGGAAGGAAGAGAGAAAACTCACAGCTAGCTAGAACAGAGTAAAGGACCCTTTTGGCAACACTGGGGATTGTCCCATCTCCAATTAAAGGATTGGGAATGGGGGATTAGGAAAAGAGAATATGATCCCTGTAAGTCCAAGTCTTCCTTCCCCATTTCCCCTGCAAAGTTTCATGGGTCTCAATATCTTAAACATAATTCCAAAATATTTCTAAAGGGGCAAACGTAAGCCTAATTGTTCATTTGATCAAGTATTTGTTAATCCTTGTTAAAGACCTTGCAATCAACATTCTATGCCAAAAATATGCTCCTACCAGTCACTGATTCTGATCTGGAATGCTCCTCACTGTCTGAATCTTCCAGTAAATCATCACTAGAGGTAAGATAAACAGTATAAAGATGGTGAACGAAAGGCAATAATTTAGTGTAATCAAGAATGTATTCCATGACAATTTAACTTCCTTCACTATTACCCTCCTCTAAAAAAGCTATTCAGTTTTGATGAAGAATTACAAAGTCACCAGTGAAGAAACCAAAATGGCTGAAAAGGCAGAAAAATGAGTGGCAGTGGGAAAGACAGTAATCTGAACAACCATGGGGCAGAGCTTAAGTTTAAAAAGAACTGAAGTTAATGCCAGCTGCTGGTGAGTCAGTGCAGTCATGTCATTAGCTGTAATGGAGCTTGGATTCAGTCTCATATTTTGAGTCTGGATTCAGTCTCATATTTTGAGTCTTCCCTCTCTTTGCCTTAACTTCCCATCTTTAAAATCATGCCATTAGCTGTAATGGAGCTTGGATTCAGCCTCATATTTTGAGTCTTCCCCCTCTTCCCTCTCTCTTTGCCTTAACTTCCCATCTTTAAAATGGGAGCAGCAGCACAGACGGTTATTGCAAAATCAAATTCAATACAACAGGAAATCACTTCCCCAAGTTAAAATGCTGCACAAGCAGCACATTTGATTTGTAATATGAAGGCAGA
The DNA here is from genome assembly GCF_001447785.1 of Gekko japonicus. Lineage (NCBI taxonomy): Eukaryota > Metazoa > Chordata > Lepidosauria > Squamata > Gekkonidae > Gekko > Gekko japonicus. The sequence continues at coordinate 212,434 of NW_015175417.1, forward strand.
AAGAACAAAAATCTTTAAAAGACTTGAGAGTTTTCTCAAAATTCTCTATCAAACTACTGTTCTGCCAAGAACTCTTACAACCCTAATTCAAAAATCAACTTATATTCCATCTTTAAATAATAAAAGTTTTACTGTGCAAATTCAACTCCTTTTCTAAATACAATAGGCAGACATTCATGCAATATACCTACATGAATAACTGCCCTGCAAATGACATACGAAGTCTTGTCTATTTTAATTTGACCAACTACTGTTACTCTGATTGTACTGAGCATTCTTTCATTTTGCACAAAAAGATTTCTAGGATTAGATTTTGGAAACTATGGCCTATAACACAAACCCAACTTTTCAGGTAATGAAAAACAATCCAAAAATTCAACTTAAAACATCTTCCTTTCGGCCAGTGGAAACAATAAGACAGCTTAAGACTTACAGCATAACTTTGAGTACTACCCTTTTAAAACCACAGAATTCAATGATTTTAAGGGTGTAACTCTACTTAGGACTGCACTTTTAGTGTAGTTCAAGGAGGTGCTGGGCACTGATCTTGATGGACAGAGAATTTAAAAAAATGTTCAAGGAAGGATTTAACTATGGAAAAGGGCAGACCCCACATATGTCTCTTTGCAAGAGACCCATTAACAATGAGCGTGCAGGGGTCAAATTTAGTTATGGGGAAAGTAAACATCCGGTAACAATGTGGGAAGTACAAAAGGGAGAAAAATTACAAGTGATCAATAATACAGCGATTGGAGAGGAGAAATTTGCTGAGTTCTCTTTTCAAATGTTCTCCTTGCCTACAAGTGCCAAGTGAGTATTGCTATAGAAGTCTTTCTGCCTACATTCTTTTCCTTTACAAACAAATAGCCCTTCCTTCACTAGACAGGACTCAAATTTATACTGGTAAGCAACATCTCACTGTTCCATGACCCACAATTACTTTCATTAAGAGCAAACAAATATACCACTATTCAAACAAAATGTTCTGCAATTTCCTAGATGATATCCAGTGCTAAGAAGAAGCTTTATGAGCATACCTGTCTCCTTCTAATTTTGGTATATCTGAACAGCTAGATGAATCTTCTATCCATGCTAGCGTTGGCCTCCTTGATTCAACCCCTGAGCTCTGCTCACCAGACAATACAAGCTGCTGCACGATCACTGGATCATAAGCATTGATCTCAAACTTTTAAGTGCACCTACACAAATAAAAAAAAAAACATTTCAATTTAGAAAGAAATTTCACATTTAGCACAAGCAGCACCTTCACTCTTAAAAGATGAAGTACCTTCATAAGTTTTGAAACATCCCATATGCAGATCTTTCCTCGTTTTGTTGCAGCAGCTAAAAAGTGAGGGCAACTTCCAGATCCAAAGCACACTATTCTGTCTGTGCCATCTGTACAGGGAAACTGTGCTGGACTTGTTGCCAGCGTGACTGAGAGGGGCACATTCTGTGTGTGTTCACCTTTCACAAATGGGCAATTTGGGGAATGTCTCTCATGTTCAGACCTTAAAGGAATAGAAAGGTAAGTGTTAAAATGCAGCAGCATTCGTTTCTCTTAATATGTTTCTGCAAACATTGACTAGGACATGGGCCACCTCCAGACTTGAAAGGTTGTGAGCAGAAACCTGCCATGCCCTTCCCTGCAAGCCTAGGACCTTGTTCTACCATTAAGCTGACACTTTCCCTGGAGGTCAAATACCATTTCCAAAGAACTTGTGTTTGGGAACTTTTATATCAATATGTTTAAAAAATTAATATGAGCATTTAGGTATAATACAAGATTATTTGGGGGTAGGCTCCATGCATGACACTAAGAAGGGGGTCTCCTCAAAGGTTTATGGAGGCGCAAGGTACATGACAACCACCTCCAAGGCTAGCATGTCAATCAGGTCCCCAAGAGGCTAATCAGAAATAACAGTGGCACCAGTTCTTTGCTTAGTTACCACATGACAGGTGGGCTGGGGAGGGGGTTGCTATCAAACTTCTGCTATTTCTCCATCACACTTGCCCACACCAAAGAAATCTGTAATCAGCAAAATTATGGCCCGTTTCTTTTCCATTCCAGCATATCTGTTAAGTTCTTTTCTTCCTCACCTTCTAGCTGGTCCCTGCTCTAAGGACCAGTTCTGTGTGTCAGTCCTGAATTCTTACTTTTGTCTAGTCAGTAGCCACTGGAAAGCCGATGAAAATATAGGTGCTTCACAGGACAAGTTAAACACCAACAACACCCACAGAATGGGACCTAAGCATTTAATTTTTCTCTTAGGTACATCACACTTTTCCAGACTTGTTATCAATCAGTTGGTGAAAAGCTTAAAAGGCAAGCCAGGCTGAGTAGAAGATCAGTACATGAAAGGAGAAACTCTCAAGGTAAATGGTGAAGCATCTGTCTGTGCAAGAGAATGTCACTTTGGATCTGCTCTGATTTGTTCTATAAGCACTACTGAAAAAATAATGCAATGCCATGATTTTATATTAATAATGTAACTATATTATGTATATGGATACCAAAATTAAATGTAACTGTATAAAAATAGCACAGTTGGAAAAACCAGAATAAAGTAAAGACCACTGAATCCAATACTGAATATTGAATTTGTTTCTAATTTTTTACTGTTGAAACCTTGTTGCCCAGATAAACGTGCTAGTCGAACCTGAATTCTACTAGATACCTGAATATCTAGAAGCCTGCTGAAGCATCTTCAGAAAGCATCAAAAAATGTTTGTATTTGGATCATTTTAACAGTCATTCAACTATATTGTGTTTAGTAGGTTTTTTCTAAGCAAGATGCTACTAAACAGCTTAAAGTTTTCTATCTCCTTTTCAATACTGTTACCTTCCTTGAATCAAAAATAAAGAGGCTGTAAACACCTTATTTATAACTACACCAAACATTTCTCAGTGTTAATTTCTTATCTAAAAGAAATTCATATGTATAACAGAAAGCAGTTATAGCTATGCCCTCAAAATTTTATTCTCACCAAGGTTCGTCTGTTGGCTCCCAGCACACCAAACACACACTACATGTGAAACACATGGCTCGGTCATCCCCTGATGAAGCAGGCTGTGAAAAAGAGGCAAAATGCTAAGTTAAAAGGTGCTGTAGGCATTTTTACTTGAGCTCTTAAAAATCATGTTGACTAGAATCCAAAGAAAATAAGTATACTTCATGTTCTCAAGGGGACCTTGGATTTATTTTATAAACACAGCAATTCCTAGTGAGGCACAGAAAATCACACTTTAAAATGAAAAGAGTATATCCTGTGGGCATGCTATTCCAAGAAAAAAATGCAGATGAGAGTGTGTAAGCCCTACAGCTTGTCTTAAAACCTCAAAATTCAACAGGCAGGAAATGTATTGTCTACGGTGAAAGGTTAATCTTGACACAGTAGCACAGAGGTTTTCAAACTTTGTACCTCTGGAGTGCCCCTTCCATGGGATCTTTTTCCAATTAATACCTGCAAGTCTACAGTAAAACCACTGCACATTGCAAAGAATTCTGGGGCATAATTGCATACCCAAACTAATTAACTTAAGTGACTTGCCCTGCATGAACCAAAGATGTATCTTAGAATATACCCAATACTACTCAATGGCTGCAGATTACAAGAAACATTACTAACTTGAGAAGCCTGTCCACTATTACTGATCTTCTCCTTGAGCAACCCAGGAGTTCCATGAAACACAGCTTGAAAAATCACTGCCGTAGCGTAACACTAGATTGACCTCTCTGACATTCAAGTGCAATACATTAAAGTTTAAGAATAGCATATCGCTCTATGACAGCTGCCAACAATCTCCTACTTCAAAACCAACAAAGGTCTGATGCACAAACTGTCCTTACTTTTTGAAGTTATGACTACAAAGAGATTTTAAAAATCCCATCCTTGACCTCCACATGAGTTGCTACGTAATCTCCTAAGGCCAGAATGTAAATATTTCACTGTTTCACCTCCTCCCACCTCCAAACATGCATACCATGTGATGCAATCATTTGTACACATGCACAAGTCCACACAATTACTTCACAAACAAAGATAATATGTTACAATTTTGTTCTCCTTCTCCCCAGTTAACCACTCAGGGTTGACAAGTAAATTACATTTAGTTCAAAACTCTATGAAAAGGCCAAAATCTTTCAAAACAAGGCAAAATATAAACCTTATTCTAAGGGGTACCTTCACAAGAAAGATTAATAAAGAAACTGCCAATTAGGGATGGGAGCAAACCTCGTCACGAACCTAAATTCATCATGAAAATTGCCTGGTTCATGAGCCAAGGGTCATGTGATCGCGCCTCCAACGAACCTCCATGGTTTTCACAGAGGTTCATGTGGTTTGTGTCAGTGGTTCATGAGGCAAACATCCTGGCGCTGATCAATTAATCATCAAAGCAACGAGATGTGTGAGTGTGGATTTCTGCAGCCCTGAAAACTCCACACCACATCTTGGTTTTCCAACTTTCCACCACTCTCCTGCACTATACCTCCCCCTCCCTTTGCTTCTAGCTTGCTGGGGGGCTGTTTGACACACTCCATCCTGAACCTGTGGCTGTGATTTCCCCAGAGAGCACATTCCTGGGGGCACTTACTTTGGGGGGCTGTAACTCAGCTCCCCTAAATCTAATCCTCACCAAACTTGGAGGGCAGGTAGAGTCAGCTGGAGACTCGCTGCGAGTTTGACATCTCCAGCCTGCAGGAGGGCCTGTTCTACCGCATCACAAACCTCACAAAATGAACCAGTTTGGTAAACAGGAAGGCTTGTGAAGGTTCGTGGTTTGTGTGGCCCCATGAACCAAAACAAACCCCAATTTCCTTGGTTCATGCCCATCCCTACTGCCAATCTCGCAATATGACAGAACATTTCTCCTTTCAAAACATTTTCCGCCAAACAGCATACTCACTAAAAGGGGGGGGGGGATAGAAATCAGTGACAGGATCACACAGTGAGAATCCTGGTGGTTTCTGTGAAACATGATGTGTTTCCAGAAAATTATCCAAATGATCTAAAACAGACAGCAATCTCAACTCTCTATTTCTTGTGCGTGTTTCCTCTCTAATATGCAGAGACTGCAGCGCTATTTAATTTTAAATCAAATGGCCCCAGATCCTATCAAATAATTTCTCTACAGAAGGAAGTTTCTTATTTTTCCATTTTCTGACAAGAGAAATTTCACTGCTATTCAAAAGCTAGAGATATGTTCAGTCTTTATTGGCAGGAATGTGTTCTTCTTCCATGCATTTCAGAAACACAACTTTTGGATCCATGGGTATTCTCTCACTGCGGTAAAGGTCTCTAATCCCAATAACATGCTGCTGAGGGGCAGGACTACCAAAAATGATAGAATGGGCTTAAAGCTAGTTTATCATAGCACACTGTTATAAATAGCCACTTACATAGCTCCTGTGGCAAGTAAGAATCACCTCCATGAGACCTGGCAGGAGTTTCCTTTTCAAACATTTTATTGCCTAAATGAATAGGCATGCATAGGTAGTCAGGACACAGTAACAAGTGTAAGCTAGTAATTTTTGTGTACTTACTTGCATGGCTGACAAGCAGCAGAGATTTTAAATGAAAGTGTAATATGACAGCTAGATCGATGACTGGAAATGAATAGCTGATGTTAAAAATTTGAACATCTCTAATATCATCTATAAGCATAGGAATGGGTGATAAGTGGCTTTAAAATAAAGTTCACTAGTCAAGCATGCATATTCATGGTCAGATGTCTTTTAGGCAAATTATGTATGAAAACCCTGCATTTCCTGTGAACACCTTTCCCAAACCACTCACACAATAGCATTTTTGTGAGCATCCCCATGCCCATTTTAAACATTAATATGGCAAAAAACCTTCTGTTCTTATTTCTTGACAGCTGTCTGACTTTTCCCCAATCTCTCAATCTCCTTTTTGCTCCTATTAAAGAGACATTTCCACCTCTACACCTCCTGTTCCAAAGCAGTTGTGTTTGCTTTTCCCAGGTCTTCCATAAAGACACAACTCCAACTGACCAGTCCAGCATTCAAACTGAGAGGAGGGAGGGAAGACAACTTCTTCCTCTAGACATAAAAATTTTTCCTCTGTGGAGAAGAACCACCCTGCCCCATCCACCTACTACAAGGACAATGTAATGAGCTCATTTTATGCTCCATATCTGCCACTTCTTTTCAATAATGTTCTTTTGCAACTAGAAAGCACTGAAGTGGGTCTTGTCAAATGCCCATGTTGCAGTCATCTGATAAGCAAGTTGGCCTGCCTCACTCTTGAGGAAGAGAGCCAAATAAAGCTAAGATCTCATTTTCAATCCTTATTGCAAATGAAAGCTTATGAGAACAGCTTGCCTCTATTCAGTTCAGCTGATTTATTTACAAAATGTATATCCTGCTTTTCTGCCCTCACAAGAGCCACCAAGGCAGCAAACAATTTAAAAAATGCATTATAAAATCACATTTTAAAACTATTAAAATCAAGCCCCTGCAAACATACATCATTAAATATAAAGACATGAAAACAGCAATTAAAACATTTAGCTCAACATACTCTGCTATGATCTTTACGACCCTTCAGTCAGTAGCAACAAACAGAATTTAAAGTCAGAGACACAGCTGAAACCCAAATGGATGAAATAATTGATGTCTGCAGCTGCAACAGAAATGTTTGCACCCAAATTCAACTGAAGTAAAGGCACCACCATTGGAGAAAAGAATGGAAGACCTAAACTAGTTAAACACTTAATACAGTACCACAGGACACAGGGATTATCACTTCCACAAAAACAAGATCAACAGAAATCCAAATTGGTTCCTTTTATATACAACATATTTGAACATTCAGCAGAGAGAGTGCATTCCCATATAATTGCTGATATTCACAATTCACAAAACTTTTTGATTTACCTGATGGTAGAACCCAGCTTGAGCCATAGGATCTGGCTGCGCCCACCTATAACCTACATGAGGCCATGAGGTGAAAGTCTCCCGTCTGTTAGCCTCACTATACATTAAGGACCTTCAACAAAGAAAAATGAATATTTCATATTTCAACACAGAATCTAGAACCAGGAACAAAGATAAAGAGCATGAAAGCCAAATAAATTAGGCAATATATTTTAAAAGCCACTATGAGGCACTTTTTTTAATTTAAAAGAAAGGCAGGATATAAATATCCTAAATTAAGGTTTTGAAATCATGAAATTCTTTCCATTTCTTTAGTTCAGAGTCATTCCAAATTTCAAAAATATTTTTTAAAAATCTGATTAAGAAATTATGCACAAATGAAAAAGAAGAAGAGATTGGATTTATACCCTTCTATTCACTACCAAAAGGAGTCTCAGAGTGGTTTACAATCCCTTTCCATTCCCCTCCCCACATCAGACACCCTGTGAGGTGGATGGGACTGAGAGAGCTCTGAGCAAACTGCCCTTGAGAGAACAACTCTGGAAGAATTTATGAAGGACCCAAGGTCATACCAGCAGCTGCATGTGGAGGAGTGGGGAATCAAATCCAGTTCTTCCAGATTAGAGTCCGCGCTCCTAACCACTACACCAAACTGGCAAATGAAAAACCGTAAATTAATTTTTTCCTGTTAGTATTAATTTATTTTTCCATACCTATCCACTGATCGACCAGGCCCCACACCAAGTTCAGGTCGTGCGCTGGGCAAGAGGTAAGACAATCTATCCATCACAGATGAGGCTACAGGTAAGGCAGCAATATTTTGATTTATCTTCTTGAGTTCATTGACAATGGCACTGGCGACAGATTTCAATATGTGATGAGGGAGATGGAACGTAACTGTTGCCCACTACAGGAAAAAATAAAAATCCAACGTCTTGTATTATTAAATTTTTTAAAAGCACAAATGATATACGAGATCAGCCTCACGTCCCATGGCTATGTATCACTTGGGAAACAATCTTTATACCAAGATACGTGGCCTACTTTGTTATTCTTGTGCATAAATTATGCCATATTGTTATACAAACATGTCCCAACAAGAGAATCCTCAAAGCCTGTTAAGCATGGAACAACTCCTAAGCAGCAAAAGCCCACTATTCTGGAAAGGAACTATTACAGATCCAGTCACAAAGATTTCCCTCAAACATTTCATATAAGTGGTCAATACCCTGCTGGAAAAACCATCAGTAGAAAACAAACTAGAAAGTTGGAAAATAATTTGAACAGAACATTTGGAACGCCAGTATTGGTTTGGATCTAACTGCCCCCTGGGCATTTTCAAGTTTTCAACTGTTTTTCTCCATCCAAGCTAGAAGCCCTTGGGCTGCATCACATGCCAATTCTAGAAGGTCCTCTGAACCTCAAATGTGGTTTCTCACATTTTTCACAAATGGCTACAAGAGAAAAGGTGGGCCAGGAAAATCCGTCCCCCTCATAGGTCTCTGGATTCAAGCCATTATCTAAAACAGTGTACACTGTTGTTCTGGGATCTAGAAAACTTGAAGAGAAAAAAAATGTACGGTAATTTTATTTACTAGTGTTAATCCAGAGTTTGACTTTTCGTGATGACTGCTGAAAGCCATTAGTTCTCAAAAAGGACCACTATACACCACTATAGAAATGCTGGAGTTTTAATACAGCCACTTCCTAGTTACAGTTTATTTAGTGGCTGCCAAAAAACAACCTAAACTAACGAAATGCTGTGAAAGGCCTGATTTGGGGGGGGGGGGGAATATCAGTAGGTGATGTTGGGATCTGGTTGTGTGGACAGCGCCATGTTGGGGTCTGCCCACATGGCCACCAGCCCATGGATGGGAAGGTTTGCTTGTTCCCAGGGGTATTCCTGGCCCTACCACCTGCTCATGAACCTTGGAAAATGTTTGGGATGGACCTGGCCATGCTCCCCTGGACTCTGCCCATGGAGAGTATTTCACCACGCGGGCTCTCCAGCCCGATGTTGGCTCTATGTGGCTTCGCTATGGGCTGCAAGGTCCTACTGGGCCTTGCAAGTGCTGCACTGTCTGTACCATCTCCACTGCTGTTCTTCGTGGTGAGGGAGCAGGAAACCGAAGCTTCAGGTCATCTCCTTGAGAGGCCACCCTTGCCACCTCCAGAATGCTCTCCACGACCACCTCTCAAAGCTTGGGGGGGGGGGAGAGCTTCTCCACTTCCTTCTTCCTCTTCCCTGCCACTGTTGTCAGCTTCTTCACTGCCATCAACATGGGAGCTACTGCGGCTGGGCCCTTCTCTACTTCCATGTTTCTCTGTGTTTCTAGTTGATTCTCGTGGCGCTGGTGAGCAGGAACTTCTTTGTGTTTTTTTTTATTCCTGAACTTTTCTTCAGAGAATCTGCGTGATCTTGCTGCCTGCCACTCCTAGACTCTCTCAATGACTTGAATTGCCTTTAGATAGTCTTAGTCGCTAGCTAGCCTTTAGATAATTTTTTGTTTGGAGCAGAGCTCTAGCCCCCTACCCAAGTCAGTAGGGCTATCCAAACTGTAGGGTCAGCCTATGATCACTCCAATAGGGAGCCACACAAAATTTGCATAGCTCTACCTGAGCGAGCCGAGGTGTGAACTAACCAGCTTGGATTACTTTGTTCCACTGAAGGAGAACAAAAATAGTCAAGTGATAATCCTACTAGCACTGAAACATTTGGAATGTTTTCTTACCTTTGCAACTTTATGGTTTGCTGCTGTTTCATGTGAGGTATTTTTTAAGCCATCTTTCAGTTGTGTAAGGAACAAATCATATCCCTCTGTGCTTGACACATCTACTTTCTCTATGCAAGCGGATAATAGTTGTTGAGCCTAGGACATATAAAATAAGTTATCAGTTTGTCAGAAATCTAAGAAAAGTCGTGGTTCTATATTTGTATTTGCTTTAAATTTTCTATTTATAACTTGCATTCCTATCAACGGGTGCTCAAGAAGTCTTACAACCCACATTTTTAATGAATGTGCAATCGTGTTTTCAAGGTTCTTGCTCTTTTCCAAAATTCCAAGTAAAGCTTTACTAATACAGATGCTAGATATGAAAATGGAAGCTGGAAGCAAGATACTTCATGTCCCACAAATGCTTTGAGGCACAAGTTACCTACAATGTCATGCATCAAAACAATCAGACGGCAGTCAGTGGCACCTTTAAGGCCAAGTCTTATTCAGGCACAAGCTCTCCCTCCTCTGCCAGGACAGATCTGCACGTCCCCCTCCCACCCAACAGCGAGCAATCTAATCCCAGTCAATTTAATTTAAATTGGCTTTATGCTGTTAAATTCAGATGTTCACTATATTTTAATGCTATTTTGAAAGGACTGGGCCAGCGGAAAGGCATCCAAGCTCTCCTTAGAAGAGACTCAATAGGCTAACCCACCTCTTCTCCCTTGGGACTTGCTCTGCCACCTTTTTTCTTCCAGATTATCTTTAGCTTTTTTCTAGACACTTAAGGAAATATTAGTCCTGAAAACTGTTTGGTGTCCTCTGGGGAATGAGGATTTAAATTTGGGGGATGGTTCCATAACTATAATATGGAAAGGGGCAACTGGCAATTGCAGCATTCTTTTTCTTTTCTTTTTTTAAATAATAATAATATACTTTATTGTCATTGTACATAGTACATTTCGGTCACCTACAACCATACTCATATACACTCACACAACCATTCACAACTTTTCAACTCATATACACTCACACATTCAAATCTTTTTGAAGACACCTAGATTGTTATCTACTTCATTCATACCCTGCCTTCTCCCCAGTGGGGAATCAAAATTGCTTACACAGGCCTGCTCTCTTTTTTATCCTTCCTTTTACCATTTTTTAAAAACAGGAACTGCACAGGAAATTGAGTTACTTCAAGCCTATAAAATAGAATAATGACACAAAGAAATAAATCTGAACAATTTACATCTATATATCTAATAGCGAAAGGCGCCCCCTGCGTGCGGATACCTAAATCCGCGCATCGGGGGCACCTGGAGGAGAGGGAGATTTTTGTGCACACTTGGGGCAGTCCCCAGGTGTGCACAAAAATCTAAAAACATGGGGAAAATACTTAAATTCCCCCAAAAGTGACAGAGTGTCCCCTGCGCATGCGCAGGGACGCTCTGCGAACTCCCTTGCTGCCGCTGCTTCGAAGCCAGGGGGGAGACAGCAGCGAGGGAGGCAGGGGGGGGAGCAGCGAGGCCCGAGAGGCAAGCTAATTATGAAAAATAGACCAACCATAAAACAGTATGGTAATACTTTCCATGTCAGAGTAATATGGTTATGTCCATTATCTATCAGTGGCTAAGGTCACTGGGACTTCAAATAAATGATCTTCCTTAGTGACAGAGAAGCTAGATAGTCCTACAACCTCCCATGCTACCATTGTGCAGGACATAAAGTTCTTCAAATTCTCAGTTTAGCAGGTATAAAATATAGGAAGCAAAAGACATGTAAGCTGCACGATAAGAGGTTTTGGATTATACACCTGAATAACACAAAGGTTTTCTTTAATTGCAGGTAAGCTTTAATAGTTTACAACAACCAAAGCATGCTGATTCAGAAAAATAAATGAATTAGGAAGCGATAAACTACATTTAAATCAATCAATATACCTAATTCTCCACATGGCCCCAACTGTGAATACTTAAATCCATGGATCAGGGCCATGTAGAAAGGAGGAGGATTTTTCTGCAACCTGCCACCAGTTTTGCAGAAAAATGTAGAAGTTAAAAAGGGGGAAATATAAATTCCTCCTAGAAGCAGAGGAATGTTGTTTGTGTTTACACAATGCTTCTCCACTGGGCTGGTGGCATCTACCCTCACCACCACGTGCTGGAGATGCTGGAGAAAGGAGAGCTGTTGGTGGATGTAGACAAGTGGAAAGGGCAGCAGCTGCCCCTCCATCATTGTTGTTCCTTCAGAGTGACAGAACGGAGTACAGATGGTTCGCCTGAGTGGGAGAAGAACTGGCAAGAGGGCAAGCAGAGGCAGCAGTAGTACAAACAGGCAGGCCGGAAGCACGGAAGCCTGCACCACTTGTACCGCATCAGCCATTCAGGCAGAGGAAGCAGTACTATAGGTGGGCGGCTGGCTAGCTGGTGAGCAAGCAGTTCAATGAGTGAGACAGGTGAGCTAGCTAGCATGAGGGTGAAGTGGTGGGGAGGGTAATAAAGACCAGAAGGAGGCAGCAGGGTTGAGAGGGAAGCAACAGAAAGAGGGAGAGAGGCCAAACAAAAAAGCTAAGTATCCACAGGGGGACAGGACAAATGAGAGAAGGCAAGGAAGGGCAAAAAGGAGAAAAAAGCCTGCACACACGAGTGTTGCGTGTCCGTACTTGTAATTTAAAATTATTTTTTCTTTACAATTTAGTGAAGTGGTTTTTAAATATCTTGATTTAAATCCACCCTTCTTTAGAACCAGGCCAGCAGGTTATTTTGCATCATCTGCATTTCTTCAATATTCATCTTTAAAAATTAGCTTCCACAGTACTGAGCAGGTACAAATAAACTTGCAGCAGTACTACACTAGCAATGTATTCTAAAAAACTTTTGTTCTCAGTCAGCTTAAGAATCTAAGAAATACAATTCAGCCACAGTTAAGATAGTGGGGGCACTATCACTCCCCCATATACCACAACACTAACAGCTCTCAGATCAACAACTTACCTCTGTAACAGGCAATTCAAGCTGAACCACATCATCTTGCTTAGAAACAGGTGTTTGCAGAGCAGTGTCTAACAGCAAGATGCCATTCAGATCTTTTCTACATCCAACTGCATAATCATCCACAAAGATGACTTTATCCACAGCAGAAATATACTGACATTTCACCCGTCCACCAGGCTTAGCTGTAGAGAGTAAAAAATAGAATTCAGTTTAAGTTGTCCTATTACTTTTGATAGTAAAAGAAACTACCCTTTCATTTTCAGGAATAAAAGCAGTTTATCTAACCCCAATTACATCCCTTATCATCAAGTTTATGATCACACTTCTACCAGTGTGGTGGAGATACATTATACTACCCCTCCACCATCGAAGCAAGTGTGTATAGAACCTGGTCTCCAGTCTTTTCCTTCCAACAGTTGCCCCTATGATACCTGAAAAGCAAGCATGTAAAATCTGGGGCAGCTTCAGAAACAAACAGAAAAGTAAAGCCAGGGAACGAAACCAAACGTTCCATCATGCAAGTTCTTACATGAACCTAAAAGGGTTCTTCAGATTGCAGCCACTGTTTTTTTACAGAGAAATGCTTAGTGTGTGCATTAATGTCTTGATTAAGTGTTTTATATACTGTAATAGAGGATCCTTTTCATTCACTGGTGGTCATCCTTTCTGGGAAGTGCACCATAAACAGAATCCACAACATGATAGTGGTTCTCTGTGCACTACAATATGCATGAAATTTCCAGTGTTTCGATGTTTTGCCTCTAGTCCTCAAACCTCTTGGACCTTTGCCATGGAGCAAAAGTGCCACAATTTGGCCACACATGTATTAGAAGATCTCAGTAGTTTCAAAACTTTATATGAATTATTTTTATACTTTGTTTCATTCAATCTTTGAATACCTTTCAGACACCACACACAAATCTCTTCTGAAGATGCACCGAAAATCAACTATCTTTGTCAAGTAATACACGCTTTCTAAATCACGGGTCCCCAACTTTTTTGAGCCCTTAAAGTTCTGTCACAGGGTGATGAGCGCAACCGCAAAATATCTACCAGCTACAGAATGTCAGGGAGTGGGACTATGCATAACTCTAATAGTAACTCTTCAACATTTTGGGCAGAAGGTCTAAAAACAGGATGCCTTTTAAAATGAACATACAGTATTAAAATATTTTCTTGCATATACACACAGCTTACCTTCAGTTACTCAGTGAAGATCTTTGTCCTGTGGTGGCAGCTGCTCCCAAAGCAACATTTTAAAAAATCTGCTACCCAATTGGAACCTGGCCCAATCACTTTCTAAAACCATTTGACGGGTGCCAGGAAAGGTGTCCTGAGGGACCACACTGGCAACCTCTGCTCTAAATGTTATCTAGTCAAGGTAATAAAAGACATGGACTCTGCCTAGGAAGCCAATAGAGATGCTGGGGAAGATCAAACTCCTTCTCAATACACATATGCTAATATGAATGTTCTTATTTGCAATTCTATATTATTTGTATTTTGTAAATAGTCCACCTTTCTCACTGAGACTCAAAGTAGATTACACAATATAAATCCATGCAATAAATAGGAGAATAATCAGGTCATGTCAGGAAGTTGACTGACTGAGAGAAGAACCAGCAACTTTCAACCTTAAGAATCTTTCATGGAATATTGCTGGCTGGAAGAATAAGTTTTCTGATCCAAATTTTAGTAGCTTCCTCAGGAAGTTTGATATCACTCTACTTTAGGAAACCTGGGCTCACTCAGAGATCTTCTTAGAGGGTTTATAAGTCGCTTTCCCTGTTAGCCTTCAAATCCTTTGGTCGATTAGCAGGTCTCTCAGTATTGTGGCTGCATTAACTCCAATCTGGAGGTGATCCCCTTGCAGGATTGTGGATATTTGGCGCAGGCCTGTTTACTGAAATGTGCAAGGAAGTCTCTAATAATAATTAATGTTTATGTGCCACCATGTGCTGCAAAAAACCCCTGACTTTGCACTGGGAAGAGCTTACGCAGTACTTAAGGGGCACTTGAACAGAAATATCCTGCTTTTAATATTGTAATGACTGGTGATTTCAATGCAAGAATAGGTCAGTACGGTTTTGAGCTTGCTGGGAGACTAGGTCTTACCTTAGATGATGCCCTGCCCAACTGTTTTTTCTAATCTGAGATATTCAAAGGATCCGCAAATTAATGAAGCAGGTATTTGTTTAGCCCAACTCTGCTTGAGGTTCAGTCTGGATATTTTGAATGGCCTGCCTCCCCACGACCTGCCAGGAGAATTTACCTTTGCTTTGTCCCAGGGTTGCAGTGTTGTGGACTATATGCTGACTTCCCCGGTCATGGGGGACGATGTTAAAGTGTTTTCTATATTGGGCCATGTGGAAAGTGACCATTTTCTGTTGGTTTTAGAATTAAATTTCCCTTCCCCCTTTTGTGGGTCTGATCACTTGACAGACGATTATGGGAGGGTGTTAAATAGGATGCCCAGAATATATTGGTCTAATAAGGCTGTTGTAAGAGTAGGAATTGTTAAACATTTGAAACACAGCTGTCATCTGAACAAAGCATAAGTATTAAAGGTGACATGTTAAACAACTGAGAGCATGGTATTACATTACTAAAGACACAGTGCATTTTTCTGGACCTATATGTTGTAATGTAGCCCTATTTCCTATACAAAAATGCCTTCCTGAACAATACTGTTTGACATAATCTGCAAAATGCCATGAGTGTGGGAGGCTTCATGACCTCCACAAACAGGCCATTCCACAGGGTGGGGACCACTACAGAGAAGGCACATGTACAGGCAGTTGTTGATCATACCCATCTGAACCACTGCAGTCAGGCAAGTGGCTCAAGACCTCTACAGCACTGACAGATATTTGGATAGAGATACAGAGCTGGATGTAATCAGCCTATTGATGACATCCAACTCCAAATCTACAGATGATTTCTCCAAACAGTGCCATATTCACCCTTGTCTTCAGTAGATAATGGTCAGACCATGATCCAGACCAAATCTTTAACCCCAAAACAAGATCTCCTCTCAAAGCCTCAGTGCAAAAGATTACGTCCAAGGTGTGACCCCTTTCATCTGCTGGGCCCATCACAATTTGAGAGAGGTGCAGAGCAGCCGAAGAAGCTTTAAAATCCTAGGCCAGCCCTGGTGAGTAGCACTCATCAGGAATGCTGAAGTCACCCAGAACAGTAAGTCTCACACCTGAAAGCACTTCTGCCAGCTGACAGGTGGTGCCTTGGGCAGTCAGTACGCAAGCAGAATGCCTAATCTATCCTTAGTCCCTGACATAAGGAACATGAAGTCAATGCCAGCTATAGTTTGTACTGGAACTCCGCGAGAATTGAAGGACGCACAGAGGGTATCAGCCACTTCTCCTCCCTGGCCACCAGAGGGGGCTGATGAAGCACCACATAGCCAAGTGGAGTTAATTGGGACAGATGGACCATACCATCATCTTCCAACCACATCTGTTACACAAGCCAGGTCAATTTTCTTCTGTTGTAGTAACCCAGACAAGCATTCAGTTTAGTGCTTCACCAATCCAGTATTGCACAATATTAATGAAGACAAGGAGGGAATAGGGGCTGTTGCATCATCATATTTCTGGCTACTACAGAGGTTAGATAAGCAGTGAGCATTCTTGCCAAATACCAGTCTTCTTTGAACACAACCACCCTCATATCTACCAGCTCCCAACTGCACTGGAATAGTACATTCAATAGGTATCCTGTGGTAAGTACAAATGCCCCCACAACCACTAAGAAACTTCCCACACTTGGCCTGCTATCAACCACAGAAAAGCCATAAAACAAGTGAATTCAGAGATATAGTCTTGATGTGACGGTGCTGGCGGTTAATGAATATTGTTCTTGAGATTTATGGGTCAGTCCTGGGACTGCAGATAAGTAGACTGGTGCCTCTCCCATACTGGAATGGCCAGGCTCCAGGCTGCATAGCCCAGGCTAAGAGCCACAGGGCTCTTCAGTTCATGACAAGACTCATGCCTTTAGCAAGGCACTGGCCTTACCAAACAAACAGGGATTCCACAGTGAGAAGGGGAGGGTCTGTCTGGCCTGCTTCTTCCAATCACTGGCAGGGGCTCTACCATGTTCTTCCCACTGAGCAATCAGACCAACATCCTAACCAACACAGTATTGTCAGTTTATCAGGGTGCTCCAGTCTGAGGAAGTTATTCTTATCACCTAGATTTTTGCCCTAACTGTACTTAGGAAGATTCAACCAATTACAAATTACTTAAAGAAGCCTACTGGTATAAGATTTTAGAACCCCCACAACAATGCTTTTTTCTTTTAAATTTGCTATTATTTTCTCACTCCATGCAAAATTACAAATATAATTGTTATCCTTATATCTGATAGACTGGATTTCTCCATGCAGCATGACCCACCCTCAACTTCCCCTTCTTGCTGTAGCCCAAAATGCCAAAAAAAAGTCAGATGTCTGCAGTAAGAAAGAGAAAATGGTTAAAACTGCCCTCCCTTTCATCAGCAGAAATCTGTGGGATTCAGTAGAAATCCTCTATGGGATCCAACCCAATATCTTGTTCATTCGTTCATTTAACAACACACACAATTTGATGATGACTTGAATCTAATTCCCTGCTTCTGGAAGCACATCCCATATCATAACGTCCCATAACGCCCCATAATGCTAGCACAACCCAACTCTGGTCAGTGTCATTTGCTTGGTCATTTATATAGTGATATTACACTTTGAGTTACACTCAAAGCAACCAACAAGTAAAAAGCCCTCCCTTTCATCAGCAGAAATCTGTGAGATTCAGTAGAAATCCTCTATGGGAGCCAACCCAATATCTTGTTCATTCATTCATTTAACACACACAATTTGATGATGACTTGAATCTAATTCCCTGCTTCTGGAAGCACATCCCATATCATAACGTCCCATAACGCCCCATAATGCTAGCACAACCCAACTCTGGTCAGTGTCATTTGCTTGGTCATTTATATAGTGATATTACACTTTGAGTTACACTCAAAGCAACCAACAAGTAAAAATATTACAATAAATACAGTAAAACATTAATACCAAAGCATTAGAATCCTCAGCATTCCAGATATTACCCTAACCCAATAACCAATCTCTTCTAAAAGACACTGCCAGCTTCAATAGGCAGATCAGTCAACTAAAGCTTTAGAGTGCAATCCTAAGAAAAGTTACTCCAGTTTTTGGCAAATATTATTTGCCAAAAACTGGAAAGCTGAGAGGATACCGTCACGAAGAGAATTAACTATCAAAGTGCAAGAGGTAGTTGAAATTGATAAACTAACTACAATTATAGAAAATAAGAATATGGATATATTTATAAATAGATGGAGGTTTTACAAATGGATGAATGTAAACAAGATGTAATCCAATAAGCAGATGACTCTGTAGAGATACTGAGAAATGTAACATGTTTGCATGTTGTAATGCATATGAAAAATGCAATAAATATATTTAGAAGAAAAAAAAGAAAGAAAAGTTACTCCAGTCTAAGCCCATTGACAGCTAGGCACTTAATCACAGACAGCCAATTTTCAGCCCTACTGATTAAAACTAAGGGAAAACTTGTCTGTGGTGGTTTAAAACTATTTTTGTTCTGCTCTTGCTACAACCAGAAGTAAATCAAACATTATGAATGCCCTTTCCTTTCAACAATGACTCAGTAGTACACAAATGTTGACTAGTCTTCGACACTGAACGGCAGTGTGATGTAGCAAGGTCACCAGACGAGTCAGATATACAGCCACCCCAGCAGAATACCTATTTCAGTTGGAGATCTCAAGCCATCGGAGGGCATTTACTCTTGCTAGATGCCCCCCAACAGCGGTATTAGCTGGGCAATATAAAAAGATTCCTCTGAATGAAAGATTATGTCCCTGTGGCAGTGGCAAGATAGAAGCAACAAAACATGTCCTCCTTTACTGCCCTTTTTAACAAATGAATCACTCAATAGAAACCCTGGGTGTTCAAATCCAGGATATGTTAAATGTTGCTCCTGGGAGAAAACCTGCAGGTGACTGCACTTTGTGCAAATTTCTGTGCAGCAGCCTGCAAGAAAGTAAGGAAACCTAAAGTATGACATGAGCCAGTATACATAATTTTATAAATTTTAAGTCTTAAAGGTTAAAATGTTTCTCTCATAATATGTCCCTATGTATTATTAGAATGTTATTTACAATTTCTTATACAAAGTTTATTATAGTTTTATCTGAAACTTTTAACAATTTTGGGCGATGACTATAGTATATTTCATTCTGTGTTTCATGCTGGTGTAGTACCATAATAAATTACTTTGAACCTTTGACTAGCCAGTAGTGTTCCCTCTAAGCTGAGTTAGTGTGAGCTAACTCACAGTTTTTTAGCCTCCGGCTCACACATTTTTGTCTTAGCTCAGAAAGGATGGCTCCAGAGCAAACTAATTTATGCAGTAGCCAAATTGCTCGCCCACGCCTTTAATGCCAATTGCTCACAAAGTAGAATTTTTGCTCACAAGACTCCACAGCTTAGAGGGAGCATTACTAGCCAGCCAAAATTATGACCACTGTGAGGGATGGAGCCCCCCCCCCAAGAACTTCAGAGGTACCAATGTCCAACAGCTCAACTGAGCAAAGTTTGCAGCCTTCCTCCAGCCTCAGGCTGGAACCATATCAATGCTTCCAAAGAAAAAAGGACAAGGGATCAGTTGCAACTGCATTGAGATGTGCTTACCATATCCAAAATTCCCTGCCCTCCTTCAGAGCTCGCAATAAGGAAGGGACCCTTTCTACTACTACCTCTTTCTTCCTGTACCTATCCACCCCCTGCATAGCTACTGGAACAGCGGCTACTTCTCCCATCCCAGCATCAGCTAGTGCTGAAATGGAAGCTGCTGTTTCTTTCTCCTCACCCAGCACAGTGACCACCCAATACATAAACTGCTACTGCCCACCATTTCACACCAGTCTGACAGATAAGCTGGAAAAGATGGGGACGTCCCAGCAGCAGCTCACAGAATGAGCAACAGTTGTGCAGGGAAGAGAGGTGATATGGCAATGAAAGCTTGCAAAGATACAGGGATACATGTCACTGATCCCCACAAAGACAACCGCCACTGCTTATTGAATGATACATTATCACACTGTTCTTTCAGTATTTTATAGTCACCTTGCTGAAACGTTGACAATATGCAAATATACTTAATCTACTTCTCAAACAACTTGAACACCAGATTATCAACTACAGTTACTAGTTGACAAATGAAGGTACAAAAAGTAACACAAAAAGCATCTCTCAAAAGAAATTTCTTCAAAGACTTCCTAAAACCATGCAAGGTCTGCAGGATTTAGAAGGCAATCAAAACTGATAAAGCTCATCATCCTTACCCAAAAGATCTTACCTCTTCCACGAAGAGGATTTGGAGCAGGTGATCTCCAGCAAATCTTAATGGATGATGACAAACATGCATGCTCATGGCAGGGGGGTGGGGTGCTTATATATTGAGACAATGAGCCACCTATGCAGAACTTAGGCTGCATTGGGCCTTGCTGGTTAAAACCAGTATTTTGAATAGTGCCTTGAAGATAACTGGAAGTCCTTAGGGCTGGCACCATGAGGTTGAAGCTAGTGGCATTTTGTACCAGATGATGCTCCCAGAAATAACCTATTTAGAATACGCTGCAGTAGCCCTTGAGATGATGAAGACAGGAAAACTGATAGTCTCATATCCATTATCCAGAAAAAGTGCAGTCAACATTCCAAAGGTGCTACCACGAGATGCCATCCTGGCTCACCAGCAAACCAAATTTCCCAAGATAACGCCACACATAACAGGCAAACCCACTCATCCAAGGGAGACTCCAAACACCAAGTGTCATTTCTACCTTATCCAGATGAAACTTTGGCTTATTTTTCTATTCTGTACCTCTCTAGTATCAAGATCAATAGTATGCAATCTAGTGTCACAGGAACATGAACTTCAGGGTCATTAGCATACTGACAACACATATCCCAAATCTATGAAGATGCCAGCCAAAATCTATTCACAGATATCAACAAAAGAGATGTAGGAACCTCACACAAGAGTTCTATGATGGAAAGCATTACTTTTTATTGTTCATGGGTCCATAACATCTCAACACTGCTGTCAAAGTGGTGGCAGGAACTGCACTATGACTAAATGGCAGCTCCATATTCCCATACGACTAGATTAAACAGTCAACAGAAATGCTTTCCAAAGAGATTTCTTTATGTTTAACAGGGTTATTCCCTTTGTAATCTAATTCTAGTGACTGTTTTACACCATGCAGTGCTAATCTCATCATACATTTATACTTTCTCAAGATATCATTTCTTTGCACCATATTGAGTGACTAGAAGCAACAATAATATATTTAATATTTGGTATGGACATGGGTGGAAACATAAAGAGATGTGTCCACACAGACAAAAGCCAAATTAATATAGTAAGCATGCTATGTCCCCAGCTTGGTACTGTTTCCAGAAAAAATGGGCATGGACCATGAGTTTAGACGTATATGCAGCTGGATAAGCTTGCAGGCAAAGTGTTAACCCCCTACTGGCATACAGCATTATAAGACTGATACAAAACCGTATGAGATGGAAGACAACAATGGTCAAATCACGCTCAAACATTTATAAAGAACACAGTGGGCAGGATCCAAGGCATGTTTCCAATACTGGAAGGCACTTTCATCAATGGAACAGAATGTCACTACCTTCTCCTTTACAGTACAATCCACTGAGCTCCCCAAAACACCGCTCCTGGGAGGAAATCCTCAGGAACGGCATGAGGGGAAAACTGGGATTCTAAGACAAGAAGGTTAATAAATATTAACCTTGGCTCTAATCCAAGGTTTTTTGAAGTAAGAAATCCCGAACCCCTGTTTTGTTCCTATTTTTGACATCAAAAAGAAAAGCCAGTGTGGCGCAGTGGCTAGAAAGTTGGACCGGGAGATCAGGTTCCCCATCCCCTCTCTGCCATGGAAGCTTGCTGGATGACTTTGGGACAGTTATTCACCCTCATCTTAACCTACCACACAGGGCCGGTTGTAAGAACATAATACAGGAGGGGAGAACAATGATATAAGCTGCTTTGGCTCCCCAAAGAAAAGTGGCGTATAAATACCTAAATAAGTATGAACACTACTGTTCATCTTCATTACCCAGTGAATTCATGCGAACATTTCTTAATGCTGCTTAGAGCTACTCTACTAAAAAGTACAGGAAATACACCTTAACATTTCTGCTATTTTACTTCTAAGCATCAATGGTACTGTTTACAAGTCTCACCTATACAGAATAAAATAGTAGAAATGGGCAGCCAAATTTCAAGACTAACTGCAGCATTCTTCTGTCTAAAGTATTCATATTCCTGCATGCTGAAGAAACCTGAAATACTAAAAGCTCAGGTTCTCTCCTCTCAACAACTTCAAGGATTATAAAAATACCAAACTACATTTTGCTTAACTCCCTCAAAGGCCAGCAATATAATTAATGATTTCTGAAAGGAAATAAAGCATTGCTGATAAACAAAAAACCCAACTGAGGCCATCCTATTAATTAAGCTATTTATTTGTAAACATTTATACTCCGCCTATCATTGAAAGCTTCAGGATGGATGTTGATACTGTTTGCTTTGCAGCTACCTGCACAATTTACAGATAAAGCAAAATTATCTCTTAATGAAAACATGACAATGAATATGAACCTGGAGATCTAACAGTGCAATCCTAAACAAAGTTATACCCTTTTAAAGCACCTCAAGTCAATAAGCTTAGATGGGTGCAACTATTTAGGATTACATTGTAGAGTTATTAAGATTACAGAGTATTTACAAATGTAACTGCTCACACTGCTGAAGATCTACTGAAGTCACTTGTACAAGTGTACCATCATAAACTGCAATAATACAAATTGGCTTAAAAATGGGTGAATGGTACAATGTATCATTAAATACACGTAGTTAAGGACATATAAACTTTTACATTACCTGTATATAAAGTCTGAAAAACCCTAAACATTTACAGTATTTTTAAAAAATATATTACCATGCAGAAAGAATTTTGGTAACATTCAAGTATATTTTCTACTGGCCCACCCAATTACATTTGCAGTAGTTTTACATTCTTTATGCAGGAGCTGAGAACTATATCTTTAACTAGCCAATCATCTCGATCTACTTGGATTTTTCGATTCCATCCTACCCCAAATATATGAAAACTGACACATACTTTTAACCAAAGCTACAGCAAAGCTGGCTTAATTAAAGAAAAATGGATCTTTATATTTTTGTTCATGCTTCACCTTCAGGGCCATTTTATGGGTATTTGTTCTATTTTTCCTCAACTTTTAATTTTAGTGATTACCAATCAATTTCTGATTAGACATTCAGAAATATGGCAATTTTCACAGCCTGAATATGTTCACTACTATGAACTTATAAAGGAAAACGACAAACTCATCTCAAATAATGAGAACAAAGCAATCAATACCTCACACCATCTCACCAATATCTCTGTACTGCTAGAATTGAGATAACTACAGCCTACATGAAAAAACAAGAAAAATGTGTTACGCAAATAATAGACACTTTTCATGCTATCACTGAAGGCATATTTGTTTCCTATATAAAAAAGACAGTCAAAAAAAGATCAAGAGCAGTAATCAAGAGCAGTCAAACATCCATTCCATGTCTATCACTGGAACACGTTTTTGCTACCACACAAAGTAATATATTTTAAGTGGCACCTTTAAAAGATTATTAAGCAGGCTTTGCTGTACCAGCATAAACCGAGCTATATTAGAGGCTCAATTAAAGGCTTTATTTCATACATACTGTGAACATTAATGACAGACAAGTTTAAAGAAGCATCTATAAGACTATTCAAAACTCACTATACAGAACTACTCAGATACAAGATCCGCTGAGTTCAATGGGACTTCTCCAGAGTGTGTATAGTCTGACCATCTCATTTTCTATATGGAAGAGCTTTCTGTGTAGGGAACATTTTTCAATTTGTGTAATTACTGTCCACACAATGGGAACACGTAACCAATAGTGGCTTCTGAATACATACAAAGGCAAGACAGGAAACAGACATATAAGCACCACATTATATCGATCACACACTATTTCCGATGCAGAAGTGGTTGAAACTGCTTTAGTGATACTTCCCTCTATGTGGGTACAAAACTAAGTCCTTTCACCGGTGCTGCTGACCCCATGTACAAAAAATTGGTTTGGAAACAGGTGGGAGAACAGATTTTTTTCAGTGAACAGTTTATGAAAGAAAGGCAATACATAAGAAAAGCAAGAAGTAATCCTTAGAGGAAAGCCCGGATGACGTCAAGCAACTTTGGACTCTCAACTCCACCTTCCTACCTCCC